>NC_050575.1:193933752-194208752 GCF_011100635.1 Trichosurus vulpecula
CTTGCTGAGTTGCATGAAGGAATCCATTTGTTGATTGGACAGAAAAAGTAAAAAGGTCTGCACTCTGATGAGAAAGACTGAGAGGAAGCAAACATAAATAGTGGTGCTTGGTGGCTCTCTGCTCCAAGATACTGAGGCAGCTATTTGTCAACTGGCTAACAATAGACATCTGCTGTGATCTGCTGACATGATCTGCTTGACAGAGAGCCTCCTGAGACGGATCAAACCTGATGTCCACTCCCTAATACTGATGCTTTGCCAGAAGGTAAAATAAACAAACAAAAAACTATAAAGAATTGCTAAGGGCTATGAAGTCCTAGGAAAAAAATTAGAGACCTTAGGGACACATTTTGTTTGCTTGTTACTGATGATTGAATGTGGGGGATTTATAAGAGTAATGTAAATGTGGGAAGAGAACATCCACCTAAGAAGATAATTTATGAGAGGAGAATCTGGATTTCTCCACCAGGGCATATAGGAAGGATGGACTTTTGAGCAGAAATGTATCATACCAAGGAAGTCACTTTTCTTGGCTTAGCCAAATGAGTTGAGCACATGAGCACCCAAAGGGGAATCTGAAGTATGGAAGCATGAGTAAAGATGACAGGGCAGTGAGGGGGGAAGCTAGATGCTGACTTTCCAAGGTTGTAGGACCTTGCTGAGGCTGAGCAGCTTAGCTGACTTCTTTCAGTCTTTTTGTTGAAAAAGGAATAATGTCTCACAGATGGCGGAGAACCATGAAGGGCTATAGATACTACTATATGCAGTATGGGAAATAGAAGGAGGTGAAAGTTGGTGGGTTGACTGTCACTTACCACACTAGCAGTGTGAGCAAAAGAAATGTAGCTAGGCTAAAGAGAGACCATCAAAGCCAAAATAGCCCTAGGGGAGAGATACAGAGCAGTTTTTATCTAAACTTCTGAAAAAGAGAGGAAATTAAGAGATAATGATCTCTCCCTCACCTCAGTCAGTATTAAGAGGGCAATGTACTAAGAACTGGCACAAATGCAACAAATTATCAAAACTTTGGTGTGTGGGCACACATACACATATCTATATGTATGTGTAATAACTATGTGTATATACATATATGTATATGTTTGTGAGAATGCATATATGACTAAAAAAATCTACCTTACCACCATCCCACAGGCATATGAATATTCCTAAAGTAGTTTGTTCATTTTAAAATCTGTGCAGATGAGAGGTTTTTGTCTGTTCAAATATATTAGCTGTTTAGGGGCAAATCCTGAGCCTTTCCATAGCAACTTTCTATAACAGCTTTCTGTAGCAGCTGCAAAGCCAAGATAACAAGGGAAGTTTGAGATCGTTTATCAGCCCCTCATTCTAACTATGTTGTGGGTTGGAGGTAAGTGAAAAGGGGGGGAGCTGACAGACTCAGAAAGAAAGGAAAGAGTTATAAGACCCCCAGCAGATTGAAGGTAAAATAGAGAAAGAGAGAAAAGGGAAAAAATGGATCTTCATGTACTTGGTTTGGGATTTATGAATTATCTGTTTTTGATCCCCTAACTTTGAAGAGTTGGTTCTCAGATTACAAAGTTTTCAGATTATAGTTTATTAATCTGCCTCATCTCCTCACATCTGGCCACAATGGAATGATATTTCAAATTAGTTGATGAATTTGTGGATTAGAGTAAATTTTTCTGTGTAAATAATTTCCTCCCACACAGGGACCAGGGCTTGTCTGAATACTGCTTTTAAATGGAAGGATGACATCACAAAAATCCCTATGCTTTCTAAATAGTTTCCTTTAATTTCTACTTTTGTTTTATTGACATATTCCTATAAATACTGTATAGGAACAATTTTATTACATATGGATTTGGTGGATTACAAATTATAATTAGAGGGAAGTTAGGTTTTGTTATAAATGTAATTAGATTTGCTCTATTATTAAGCACGCATTTAGGGGGTGATACTGGTAGAAACAATTTTTTTTGTGGCATATTCAGCCTCCATTATGGATGTTAATTGATGGAGAAATGGAACCACAATTTTAGAACTATGCCATGAAGATTCATGGCTATGCTCTGTAGGAGAGTGGGAGAGGGTGGGAGAGTTAAGGCAACCAGTTTAGGATGTCAAAGAATCTGGCATGAACCTACTAAGTGCACTTTTGGGCACAATGTAAATCCTCCAAAACTCTATCTATAAAATAATCTATCACTTCTCTCTTTATCTAAAATTGGGGAAAATGTCCAAAGCAGTATTTCATCTATGTAAATACTTTAAACATACATTCAATTGAACTGTTATAACATCGATAAAATTAATTTGGGAGTTCACATTTTATTGCTTATTTATTTTATATTCATGATCTCTATATTCACAAATTCTTATCATTACAATTTTGAAAAAATGTGTATTAAATGCATAAAGGATTTTTTAAACACTTGTTACTATCTGAAGTGCCATCAATGTTGCATATGTAGCTTGGGAGTTGAGATTCTCTTTGAAGAATAAAAGTGTTATGATAGGATTATTAATTAGGGAAATATCTGAACCTGACCCCTTGCTACCTTTTTAGACTTTCTAAACTTTACTTCCCTTGCCACCAACCCACCCCATGTACTCAGTGACACAGCTGTTCCTTCCACACAATAATCCATCCCCTGATTCGATACTATTTCATTGGCTATCCCCCATGCTTAGAACTGTCTTACTCCTCATCTCTGTCTCCTAGTTTCCTTCAACTCTCAGCTAAATTTTCACTTCCTTCAAGAAACTATTCCCAGTCCACTTTGACTTTAGTGCCTTCCTTCTGATACCACCTTCAATTTATCCTGTATATATCTTGTCTGTCCATAGTTGTTTTCCTGTTGTCTCCCTCATTAGAGTAAGAATTTCTTGAGGGAAGGGACAATTGTTTCTTTTTGTTTGTTTTCTTGTGATTTGGTTTAAGGTTTTTTTTAATTAATTTTTTTTCTTCCCTTTCTCTGTGCTCCTAAGCATTTAACATGGTACCTGGCAACAAGTATGAATGTTTATTGACTTGATTTTAATTTTTTGGAACTAAATAACTGTCAACAAAAAGAAAAAAAAATCTGGTATCTATAATGGATGGAAATTGTCCTGGAAACCAGGAAAAACTGGGTTCAAATCCTGTCTCTGACAGGTAATGGCTGTGTGATCCTCTGCAAATTTCTTAACTACTCAGTGCCTTAGGCAACTTGCTAAGAGGGCTAACTGTAGAGAAGGCACAGATGTTGAATTAGGAGGGCAGAGTTTATAATCTCAAATAGGATCATAAACATGTCTGAAAGGTTCGGAACCGCCGGATATAAGAAGCTCTCAAAGTAGAAGGCAGAAGAATCAAAACATATATTTAGGCTCCACAGTAACCAACCCATGAACCAGCAACCCCATTTTGATATATTGATCAAAAGCTTCCAGGCCCAATAAGTACGCCTTGAAAGAGTAACCAGGAGGCTACAGAGAAGCATGATGGTGTAAAACAAAACCATGCTTCCCCCTCTATGGTAAAAAGATTACCCACTGGCCTCAAGTCCTTGTTCAGCTTCCTCCCGTAGGTCAGCTCTGCTACTGGCAGCTCCTGCTTCAGCTTTGGCTGCGGCTGTAGCTATAGCAGCCTCTGGCTCCAACGGAAGCTGTTTTTAACCATCCAGCTTGTGCGGGGGTGTAAGGTACGCCGGGGAAAGCACAGGTTCTTTCAATCTGCTTAAGCAAGGTGAAGGGGTTGACCAGGAAAGCACAGGTTCTTTCCATCAGCTTAAGCAAGGGAAGCAAGGTGAAGGGGCCGACAAGCTTACTCCAGTCCAACATACAAACAGCATTCAGTTCAGGGGAAAAAGCCAAACTAGTCAAGGCCACTTGTTGACTAAGTGCTAAGGAGCCCATTTTTGGTTGCCAACACACTTCTCCACCCCTTGTTTTAGGATACAGCCATGTATCTAATGTATCTAATCAGCCATGTATCCTAGAACATACATTGTGATCCAATTACAAAGGAAACTAAAACATATCATTCATAATAAAGCAAAACATATCATTTGGTGACATTCCTAAATATTGGTTTATGATTCAAATGTGATCCACCCCTAGGTCCCAGCAAGATAATCTCTTCAATCAATCATCCCAATAATAATTATTAATAATTCAAATGTCCACCCCTAGATCCTTGTATCCATTACATAGGATTAATAATATCATAACAATAAAACAACACAGCAAGGATAACACAAAATAAGTAAACAGAACACTATCATCATTCCCACCCCCCTTGAACGATTGGGGCTCAAAATCTTGGGGTGAGGGGTGAAGGTCTCATTTTCCATAGCTTCTTCTTGCTGAAATTGGATGTAGAGATGGCCCTGCCCCAAAAAGTCCCATTCCTGAGGTCAGTTCTTTAAGGAGCTGGCAGGAATTCCAAGAATGCTACGTGCTTAGGCAGTCACTGGAAAGTGCAGGGTGCTTAAGCCTAAAGGAAACAGAACTAGCAACAATATTAGCCAAAACAAAGGACAAAAAGAGTAGACAAGTTTGGGCTATTATCCTTCAAATAAAATCATCTCAAGTTTGGTTGAGATTTCAGTTATGCAAAGATCCAACATCAGAGCCAAACTCAGGTGGGAAATGTTTCTTTTCAAAAGGAACATAATGAGGAAGCCAAGAGGATCCCACCCTAGTTAGAGACTAAGATTGTCCTCTCAGCCTTTCCCCAGATGTACAAGGAAACACAATGGGAAAATTAAACTAAGAGGATCCCATCCTAGATAGAGACTAGGATTGTCCTCCCAGCCTTTCCCCAGATGTACAAGTTTTCATCCGTTAATCACACAAGGTCACCTTTCCTCTGAGTGGCTTATGGCATTTACCAGCATCAGCCATACCTGTGGAGTCCGTGAATCTATTATTATAACCTATTCATGGTAAAATATATGGTTCAGGGGTACAATTTGGTAATTATTTTCCCCTGAATAGACAACTGTTACAGTGTTGTCCTTCCCATGGGCTATAACTTCTACAGCCTTTGGAATATCATCTGGCTTCCGTTTTACCCATACCTTAGCTCCTGACTTTATTCTATCAATGGAGCAAGACCCTTTTGCCCCTCTAGTAGTTATTTTGGGAGGAGGGTCAGTTTTCACAAAGGGTATTTTTTCACAGGGGATGATAATCACTTGAACTATCCTATCATTTCTACAAAATTGTACAGGTTTTTTACCCATATTCTGGAATGTCACAACAACTTCTTTTTGATAATTAGAATCTATCACTCCGGCGGAGCCAAGATGGCGGCTGGTAAGCACGGACTAGAGTGAGCTCCGTACCCGAGTCCCTCCAAAAACCTATAAAAATGGCTCTGAACCAATTCTAGAACGGCAGAACCCACAGAACAGCAGAGGGAAGCAGGGCTCCAGCCCAGGACAGCCTGGATGGTCTCTGGGTGAGGTCTATTCCACACGGAGCTGGGAGCTGGGAACGGAGTGGAGCAGAGCCCAGCCTGAGCGGCGTGGACGATTCAGACCAGAAGCCGGGCGGAGGGGGCCCTAGCGCCCTGAATATGTGAGCTGCGGCAGTTACCAGACCCCTCGACCCACAAACACCAAAGACTGTGGAGAAGGTTAGTGGGAAAAGCTGCAGGAGTGGAAGGAGTTCGAGGTTCGGCTTCCAGCCCCGGGGGCAGCGGAGGTGGGGCAGCTACAGCTGTTGTTACTTCCAGCTCCAGGCCCACCTGGTGGGAGGAATTAAGTGGCGGATCACAGGAGGAGTGCAACAGCCTGCTGAAGATCTAAGCCCAGTCTGGACTGGGGGTCCTTGGGGAAGGAGGAGTGCGGCTCTGACAGAGCTGGCACCTCCCCCTCAAACGTAGAACATAGAACTCGTTAGTCTACAAGCAGTCATACCCCACTGAAAAACTCAAGGGTCAAGTTAGTTGGTTGAGAATATGGCCAGGCAGCGAAAACGCACCCAGATTCAGTCTCAGACTTTGGATTCTTTCTTTGATGACAAAGAAGACCAAAACATACAGCCTAAAGAAAACAACAAAGTCATAGAGCCTACAACAAAAGCCTCCAAGAAAAACATGAACTGGCCCCAGGCCATAGAAGAACTCAAAAAGGATTTGGAAAAGCAAGTTAGAGAAGTGGAGGAAAAACTGGGAAGAGAAATGAGAAGGATGCAAGAAAACCATGAAAAACAAGTCAATGACTTGCTAAAGGAGACCCAAAAAAATACTGAAAAATACACTGAAGAAAACAACACCTTAAAAAACAGACTAACTCAAATGGCAAAAGAGCTCCAAAAAGCCAATAAGGAGAAGAATGCCTTGAAAGGCAGAATTAGCCAAATGGAAAAGGAGGTCCAAAAGACCACTGAAGAAAATACTACTTTAAAAATTAGATTGGAGCAAGTGGAAGCTAGTGACTTTATGAGAAATCAGGATATTATAAAACAGAACCAGAGGAATGAAAAAATGGAAGACAATGTGAAATATCTCCTTGGAAAAACCACTGACCTGGAAAATAGATCCAGGAGAGATAATTTAAAAATTATTGGACTACCTGAAAGCCATGATCAAAAAAAGAGCCTAGATACCATCTTTCAGGAAATTATCAAGGAGAACTGCCCTGATATTCTAGAGCCACAGGGCAAAATAGAAATTGAAAGAATCCATCGATCGCCTCCTCAAATAGATCCCAAAAAGAAATCTCCTAGGAATATTGTTGCCAAATTCCAGAGCTCCCAGATCAAGGGGAATATCCTCCAAGCAGCCAGAAAGAAACAATTTGAGTATTATGGAAACCCAATCAGAATAACCCAAGATCTGGCAGCTTCTACATTAAGAGATCGAAGGGCTTGGAATGCGATATTCCGGAGGTCAATGGAGCTAGGATTAAAACCTAGAATCACATACCCAGCAAAACTGAGTATCATGTCCCAAGGCAAAATATGGAGTTTCAATAAAATAGAGCACTTTCAAGCTTTCTCAGTGAAAAGACCAGAACTGAATAGAAAATTTGACTTTCAAACACAAGAATCAAGAGAAGCATGAAAAGGTAATCAAGAAACGGAAATTGCAAGGGACTTACTAAAGTTGAACTGTTTTGTTTACATTCCTACATGGAAAGATGATGAGTATGATTCATGAGACCTCAGTATTAGGGTAGTTGAAGGGAATATGCATATATATATATATATATATATATATATATATATATATATATACACACACATACATATGTATATATATATGTTTATGTATATATATAAGTGAATGTGTATGTATGTATATATCTATGTGTATATGTATGTATGTGTATATATATATGTGTTTATATATATATATATATATATATATATATATATATATATATGTAAAAGAGAGAGAGCAGACACAGGGTGAGTTGAAGATGAAGGGAAGATATCTAAAAGAAATAAAATGAAATTAAGGGATGAGAGAGTAACATACTGAGAGAGGGAGATAGGGAGAGATAGAATGTGATGGATTATCTCGCATAAAGGTGGCAAGAGGAAGCAGTTCTATGGGAGGAGGGGAGAGGGCAGGTGAGAGGGGAATGAGTGAACCTTGCTCTCATCAGATTTGGCCTGAGGGGGAATACCATACATACTCAGTTGGGTATCTTACCCCACAGGAAAGAAGAGGGAGGAAGATTAAAAAAAAAATAAAAGGCGGGGGGATGATGGAGGGGAGGGCAGATGGGGGTGGAGGTAATCAAAACAAACACTTTGGAAAGGCGACAGGGTCAAGGGAGAAAATTTAATAAAGCGGGATGGGTTGGGAAGGAGCAAAATGTAGTTAGCCTTTCACAACATGAGTATTGTGGAAGGGTTATACATAATAATACATGTGTGGCCTAGGCTGAATTGCTCAACTTCTTAGGGAGGGTGGGTGGGAAGGGAAGAGGGAAGAGAATTTGGAACTCAAAGTTTTAAAATCAGATGTTCAAAAACAAAAAAAGTTTTTGTATTCAACTAAAAAATAAGATACACAGGCAATGGGGCATAGAAATTTATCTTGCCCTACAAGAAAGGAAGGGAAAAGGGGATGAGAGAGGAGGGGGGTGATAGAGGGGAGGGCTGACTGGGTAACAGGGCAACCAGAATATAAGCCATCTTGGAGTGGGGGGGAGGGTAGAAATGGGCAGAAAATTTATAATTCAAAATGTTGTGAAAATCAATGCTGAAAACCAAATATGTTAAACAAATAAATTGCAAAAAAAAAATAAATAAAATGAGGATTATAATAAAAAAAAAAGAATGTATCACTCCAGCCAATACATGTATTCCTTGAGCCGCTAATCCTGGTTTAGGTAATATCCGTCCAAAATGATTCTTGGGGATTCTCATACATACTCCAGTAGGGGTTTTTCTTATCTCTTTCCTATTCAACCTAAAATTCTCTATACAATGTAAATCATATCCTGCTGAACCAGGTGTTCCTGTACTTGGTAGTGGGACATCTTCCCTCACAGTCCAAAATTCAATGTTTTGGATCTCACATGTTTGCTGTTCTCTGATCTGCAGATTTGGGGTCATCATTCTGGCTAGAGGTGTACTCCCCCCTAAGGGCCTATTATTCAAATTACATAAGACAATAGACAAATTATCCTTCCAATGTCGATATGAATTATTAGAGCTTAATTTTCTCAGCTGTTCTTTCAACAATCCATTCATTCTTTCAATTAGCCCAGATGCTTGTGGGTAATATGGAATATGATATATCCATTCTATATTATTCAACACACAATATCTTTTCACTTCTTTGCCCTTGAAATGTGACCCATTGTCACTTTGAATTTGCATTGGGGTTCCATAATATAAACTTACAATATCTAGAGTTTTACAGGTGTTTTTCTGAGTTGCGTCTTTATAAGGACAAGCCACTAGTGCACCTGAATAGGCGTCAACACACGTACATACATATTTATATCCTTTATCCTGGTTTAGTGGGCCAATATAATCTATCTGCCAAAATTGGGCTGGAACTTTTCCCCTTGCTATTTCTCCAGTAACTATCCTAGGAAGAGTTCGTTCTTTTTCTAATTGCCATATACAACACTCCTATGTTATTTGTTTTAACAACGCATGAGAAATACTGATACCTCGATCCTGTGCCCATCGATGGGTGGCCTGGACCCCTAAATGGCCAGCAGTCTGGTGGACCCATCTTGCTAAGGCTGGGTCATCAGTTGGAGTTGGAGTAGGGACAATACATTCAGTAGCAATCTTTGCTAGTCTATCCGCATGTGCATCGTACTCACGTTCTGGTGTGGTCACGGTCGCATGAGCATCCACATGAAAAACTGACATATCTGTAACCAAAGACATGTCCCATATATTTTCCCATAACTCTTTACCCCAAACTTGTTTGCCATGAATCTCCCAATTCTGATTCCTCCATATAGGCATCCACGTAGCTAATCCATTAGCTACCGCCCACGAGTCAGTAAATATATGACCCTGTCCTCCTTTCTCTGCTCTGATGGCCTGATGCACTGCCATCAGTTCAGCATATTGGCTACTTCCACCTATCCCAGAACTTTCCAGAGTTCACCTTGTACAGGGGTTATAGGCTACTGCTTTCCAATGTCTCTTCTGTCCTAAATATTTTGCTGTCCCATCAGTAAACCAAGCATGTTTCTTCTGTTCTTCGTTTAGTCCATCATATCCATTATTCCATTTCACTAAGGATGTTACCATCTGTTGCTTAGATTCAAGGGGCTTTTCATTCCTCTCAGTATCAATGTTTGCCACAGATTCATGTAAAGCAGAAACTCCATTTTTGCCTGCTCTGGACCTATTCTGAATATACCACTTCCATTTGATTATGCTTGCCTCTTGTGCATGTCCAATTCTGTGAGAAGCTGGGGTACTCATTACCCAAGTCATAATTGGAATTCCAGGCCTTAATACCACTTCATGACTCAGAGTTAGTTGCTCAGTTTCTACTAAAGCCCAATATGCAGGTAACAGCTGCTTCTCAAAAGGTGTATATTGCACTCCAGATGAGGGCAGTTTCCTTGACCAAAAGCCTAAAGGTACACTTCGGCTTTGTTGTTTTTGCCACAGACTCCAATTTGCATAGTCATCTTGTACAGTCACTTGTAACTCCACTGGCCCATTTTGCATAGGCCATAAGTCTAGAGCTAATTGGATAGCAGCCTTTGCTTCCTCAAAAGCTCTACTTTGTTCAAGTCCCCAATCAAATTCATATTTCTTTCTGGTGACTTTATACAAGGGTTTTAAAATCTGTCCCAAATGTGGGATGTGGTGTCTCCAATAACCAAATAGCCCTACAAACTTTTGGGCCTCTTTCTTATTGGTAGGGGTGGGAAAATCCTGAATTTTTTGTCGAGCTTGTGGGAGAATTTCTCACAGTCCTCTATTCCACTGTATTCCCAAGAATTTTACAGTTTGAGCTGGCCCTTGAACCTTTGCGGGGTTGATTTCCCATCCTTTTCTTTTCATATGGTCAATTAATAATGCTAAACTCTCCTCCACTTCCTTTATATTCTTTCCCTGTATCATGATGTCATCTATGTAATGTGTAAGCTGTACACCAGGTAACTTTAATTCATCCAAATGTTCAGCTACAATCCTGTGGCAAATAGTTGGGCTATGAATATAACCTTGTGGCATGCGTGTAAATGTATACTGTCGGCCTTGCCAAGCATAAGCAAACTGATTCCATTGCTTGGGGTCTATTGGGATTGTAAAGAAGGCATTGGCCAAATCAATAACTGCATACCAAGTCCCTTCATGTTTTTGTATTCTCTCTATTAAAGTAACCGTGTCTGGAACAGCAGCATACAAGGGAAGAGTCACTTTGTTCAGCTGTCTATAATCTACTGTCATCCTCCATGTCCCATCTGACTTTCGGACTGGCCAGACAGGGTTGTTCCATTGAGTAGTTGTAGGGACTAACACTCCTGCTTCAACACATTCTCTTATAGTGTTGGCAATTTCATCTTGCCCACCTGGCACACGATATTGCCTCAAAGTAATTATTTTAGAAGGTTCGGGCAAAGTGATTGGATCCATCTTGAATTTCCCCACTAAGACTGCATTAATGCCCATTTTCCTCACAGCAAATTGGTATTTCCCTTCGGGTAAATTTAAGGACATACCCTTCAATATGTCTATTCCAATGATGTATTCGGGAATAGGCACAATAACCACACTATATTCTTTCTTGGGCAACTGTCCAATTTTCATCATTAATTTAACTTGCCTGGCTGATATTTCAGTCCCTCCTAGTCCTGTAATGGTAATAGGAGTTCCATGGCTGACCTTGTCTGGATTCCCATAAATAAGGGTGGCCTCGGCCCCAGTATCTATTAATGCCCCAGTTACCGTACTTGACCCATTTTTCCAATATATGGTCAAGTTAATGTGAAGTCTGCAATCCAGCCTGTGTATTTCCTTAATTTGGACTGGGGCTCGGCCTATTCCCTAGTATTCCCTTTCATGTGATTCACTTGGGTTTGAAGGTTCAACATCTGTAGCATTTGCAGGAGCAGTTCTTATTTCCCTATCTCTCCTGTTATCAAGTCCTTTATCTCTGTACATTCTGTATATTCATTGGTTGGAATGCCATCTATCATTTCAAAACCTACCCCTGCTCTCAATAGAGCAGCAAACATTTCTTTCCTTGTTACTCTCCTTTGGCGCCAAGTTTGCTGGTTATTCACCCTTCTCTCTTGAGGAGATCTATCCCTTCCCCAGTCACCTAAGTCATGTAACTGTAAAATCTTATTTATCACTGTTGTAAGATGGCTCCCTACTTCCCCAAGTAATAAATTCAAAATTAGTTGTTTATAAGCAGGGGGAGCTGTCCTAATTATTAAATTCCTATGAGGCAGTCCCATTGGATCATTGTAATATTTGTCTGAGGTTCCTATCATAATGGCAGTCTTCATTACCTCCTCCTTTAGTCTCATGATACAATCTCTAAGTGAATACCAGGGTCTGTGCTCAGTGGGCCACATAGAATCAGTAGCATATCTCTTATTGCATCCCACAGCGGCTAACGCCAACAGAGTAGTCCTGCTATCACCATCTCCTTGCTGATGATGTTCCCTAAAAGCTTGTTGAACTAGAGGATCAGGGCTGATACCTATGAATCTCATACAGTCTGTCCTATCTACTGATATTCCACTGGCCCCTTGATCACTGAGTCTTACCATCCAAGATATTAATGGTTCTCCTGTTCTTTGGCTGAATCTACTCAAAATATCTGTGACCTCTTGCGGTGAGAAATCTTCCTGAATTTCCCTTGTAACTGAATCTTCACCTCGGGTTTCTGTCTTCCTCCTTTGTATGGGTCGAGCCCTTGTCTGATCATTTAACCATCTCCTATTCTCTGTGTGAGGGACATCCTGAACCCCAGTAGTGTTTTGTGCCTCAGCCCCTAACATTGTCTCATTTTCCCCCCACTCACTTCCTCTGCCACCATGGCTAGGACGAAGCAGGCAGTCAGGCTCTTTCTGGGCCGGGTTGGAATGCACTCTTGGCTTATTTGGTCTCCTGTTGCTCCTAGCCACATTAATAGAAAAGTTCTCATTTGAGTCAGTTTGGTCTCCTGCTATCTGAGATTCCCCTTCTTGCTGTGGGGTAGGAGTGTCCCCATGTCTTTCACTTAATCTCAATCTTTTGTATACTAGCTGGTAGGCTGATAACACTATCCAGCTTTGCCTAGATAGTGATGCCCCTGACTGAATCCCAACTTCTTGTAAATACTTTTCCAAATCCCTAGGATCTCCTCTCCGTAGCCTTGGTTCCCAGTTTTCACAGGGTCCAGCTTTTTTAGCCAATTCTTTTGCTAGGGAGGAATAAAATGGATCCTCCCATACTGGGATATTCATCTCTTCCTCTGAAATTGTTCTGCTTCTAAATAGAGATCTTATACCTAGCGATCCCATCCTCGTCGCCAAATGTATTAGGAGGGCAGAGTTTATAATCATGTCTGAATACATGAGATGAATATATACATGTCTGAAAGGTTCGGAACCGCTGGATATAAGAAACTCTCAAAGTAGAAGGCAGAAGAATCAAAACATATATTTAGGCTCCACAGTAACCAACCCATGAACCAGCAACCCCATTTTGATATATTGATCAAAAGCTTCCAGGCCCAATAAGTACACCTCGAAAGAGTAACCAGGAGGCTACAGAGAAGCATGACTGCGTAAAGCAAAATCATGCTTCCCCCTCTATGGTAAGAAGATTACCCACTGGCCTGAAGTCCTTGTTCAGCTTCCTCCCATAGGTCAGCTCTGCCACTGGCAGCTCCTGCTTCAGCTGTGGCTGTGGCAGCCTCTGACTCCAACGGAAGCTGTTTTTAACCATCCATCCAGCTTCTGCGGGGGTGTAAGGTATGCCGGGGAAAGCACAGGTTCTTTCAATCTGCTTAAGCAAGGTGAAGGGGTTCACCGGGAAAGCACAGGTTCTTTCGATCAGCTTAAGCAAGGTGAAGGGGTTGACCAGGAAAGCACAGGTTCTTTCCATCAGCTTAAGCAAGGGAAGCAAGGTGAAGGGGCCAACAAGCTTACTCCAGTCCAACATACAAACAGCATTCAGTTCAGGGGAAAAAGCCAAACTAGTCAAGGCCACTTGTTAACTAAGTGCTAAGGAGCCCATTTTTGGTTGCCAACACAGATGTACATTAGAGGAAAGGAATAAGCATTTCTATAGCATCTATTATGTTCCAGGCAAACACCTACTATGTGTCAGGAACCGTTCTAGGTTCTAGAATCTTTACAAATTTTATCTCATTTGATCATCACAATAGTCCTGCAAGGTAGATACTATTATTTTCCCCATTTTACAGTCAAAGAAATTGATCAAAACAAAAGTTAAGAGCTAGGAATTGTGTAAGGCCAGATTTGAACTCTGGTTTTCCTGACTCCAAGCCCAGTACTCTATCTACTACATATCTTGTTACTGTCCTATCAGATCCAAGAAAGGGGAAAAAATGAAATCATGAATATAGGCCCTATCCCAAATAAACATATATCCCAAGGGGGAACAAATCCTACTGCAACAAACAAAACTTCTTCAAGGCAGAACCAACTAGCATAATGTCTAAAAGGTAGTTGATGCTTTATGAATTACTTTTGATTCATTATATATACATATTTATCTACCTATCTAGGTATATATGTATATACATAAATATAAATGGGTATGTGTACATATGTATCTCAGTGTGATATGTACATAAATATGTATATACATATACACATACACATACATACATATATGGATATATTGCCATGGGAATGATATAAGGTATTATCTTATGGTCATTTGATTTTACATGATGTTTGTTTGTTAGGAAGTGTATTATGAAGGCAGAATTTATGATTTCAAAGAGAATCATATATATGCCTGAAAGGTTCAGAACCACAGGATATAAGGAATTCTCTAGATAGAAGGCAGAAGAATTAAGGCATGTATTTAAGCTCCACAGTAACAGACCCATGAACCAGTATTCCCAGTTTGATATTTTGATCAAAAGCTTCCAGGCCCAATAAGTCCACCTCACAAGAGTAACCAGGAGGCTGCAGAGAAGCATGATGGTATAAAGCAAAATCATATACATGCTTCCCCTCTATGATAAGAAGATTACCCACTGGCCTCAAGTCCTTTCTCAGCACTCCTCGGTCCACACATAGGTCAGCTCTGCTACCAGCAGCTTCTGCTTCAGCTTCGGCTGTAGGCGTCTCTGGCTCCAATGGAAAGAAAAAGGGGCTCTTCAAGCTGTCTTCTCTCCTGTCATAGAGTTTTTGATGTCATCAAGCGCCGCCTGAATGACCAGGGCCAATTGGTTCTTGAGTTGGCCCCTCTCCGTAGGACCCTGGGAGGTTCACATACACGTAGACTAGGTTAACACCCAATAGGTGGAGTCAACACCTCCCCTCAGCCAGCCCAGTGAATCATCACACAGGAAATTCTCTACTCCCAGGCATGGGTCTCTGGGCTTCCTACCCCAGAAGAGAAGCAGCAGGCACCGGGGAAAGGTGAAGAGCTTTCTCAAAGATGACCCCACCAAGGTTCCACACCTAACAGGGCTCTGGGCCTGGGGCCCAGCACCCAGCAAGGCTCAATGAGATAAACTGAGTCACTCAAAACAAAGGCCATTCTGCCTCCCAACACAGGAAGTTAGAGCTCCTTTTCATGTGGTTAATTAATTAGTCAATAAACATTTATTAAGCCCTATTATGTACCAAAGCACTATGCTTAATGCTAGAGATACAAATAGGAAAGAAGTTTATCCTTCCTCTTTTTAAAATTGTCTGTTTTCTTGAGTAGTGTGTGTGTATTCATATTGTAATAGATGTCATACTTTCATCCGACATGTTCATTCAAATACTATATTACAAAATATATCTTTATTTTTAATTTTAAAGGTAATACTTGGTATTGCACAAAATCTTTTAAAAATCTTTACATAACAAACCCCATTAATTTTGACTTTCAACCTTTCTTTGATTTATTTGATTGATAAAATGTTCCTTCTCTTTATCACTGTGACAAGTGCATCATTCTTTGTTCTTTTTAAGGAAAAATATTTCTTCTTTTTTATTTGGATGGATGATCCAGTTAGGATACGATGTGTGTGAGATTTGGCTCCAAACTACTCCTTGGAGAGGCAGTAAGGTGAAGTAGAAGTAGAAATAGGATTGGAACTCAGTTTCTTCACATGCAAAATGAAGAGGTTGGACTAGATGGTTTCCAAAATCCATCTCAATTTTTGTTGTGGTTGTTTGCTATTGTGATACTATATATCAGTTTTGACTAAATACTTTTGAGTATGGACCTATGTTATAAAGAAAAACTGTTTTTATTTTATTGGGATTGTAATTTTATTGGCATGGGGAACGTTAAAGTAAAACTCCATTTACCAATACAGGTCAGCACCTCATTCCAACTTAAAATCTTAGCATGCTACCTACAGCCCATAGAGCCTATAGCACAAGTGACTCGCCTAAGGTCAAACAAATAGTATGTATGAGTGTCAGAATTTGAAACCAGGTCTTCATGGTTTCAAGGTCAGCTGTCTTTTCACAGTGCCATGCTATTTTTCTTTTACTAAATAGTGACTCCATTTCCCAGTAGTTGTTTGGGGTGGGGGGAGCATGGATGAAGAGATTTAGTTTATCTAATACTAATCTTTTATATTCATTGGATTTGAATTCTGGGATTTCTATTCTATTCATTTTTATATTTCTCTATTCCATTCCCAGTGCTAGACAGTTTTAAAAAACATACTCTTTTGTATTTTTGACATAGGATTCTTCTAAATATTTTATCCACCTCTATTTTCTACATGAATTGTATTTATTTTTAATTTAGTCTGAACCCATGGTTTCTTTGATATAGGGAACTTCTAATGAGGAAACTTCCTCCATGCATATTGTACATGGCAGGTGGTTTTTAGTCCCTGAGATTCACCTTAGATACTGAGAGTTTGCTGTCTCCTACGTAATACAACTAGTATAGTTAGAAGCAGGATTTTAAACTTAGTTCTTGTGATTCTGAGACTGACTCATTAAAAATGCATACAGCATATTGTTTCTCAGGAAGTGTATTAGATGATATTAGATGTAGAGAGTACAGGGTGTGGAGTCATGAAGACGAAAGATCAAATCCTGATTTAGACATTTACTACTGCGTGACTGGACAATTCAGTTAAGCTTTCTAATCCTCAATGTCCTGACTTCCAGCTCTAAATCTATGATCCTAAGAATTTTATTATGACCGTATCATTATATGAAGTATTCTATTTGCATTTTGATTGGTACAGTACTTAAATTGGTCAATTTTTGGAAGATTTGCCATTTTAGTTATATTTGCTCAACAACCAGAAAGAGACAATGTCTTTCCATTTTTTCTAGGTCTTCCTTGATTTTCACTGAACCTATGTTGTTTTGTACAGATATTTCATTCACCTTAATGAATTTACACCCAAATATTTCATAAAATTGTCAAATGTATTCCTTTTTCTATCAGTTTATCCATATTCTTAATGTTGACACAATTACAATTACAGTTAGCATTTATATAATGTTTTAAGGTTTGCAAAATATTTTACTTATGTTAGATCATTTGATTCTCACAATAATCCTGTGAGATAAGTACCATTTTAATGTCCATTTTACAGATGAGGAAGTGGAGACTAAGTTCATAAGTGACTTGCCCAAAAATCATACAGCTAATAAGCATCTGAGGCAAATTTTAACTCAGGTGTAGCCGACCTTAGGTTTATCTTTCAATTCCAATGATCTGCCTCAGTACATAGATATTCAGATTATTTTCATGGTTCTATCTAATATCTAAATATTTTGGTAAAAAGCATTTGTTGCCTAAATTTTTGGTACTATTATTGTTGCTAAAATTTTGTTACTATTATTTTTAGTAAATTTTGTTATTATTGTTAGCTTTCTGGGCATGTGATTATGGCATCTACAAACCGACATATTTTAATTTCTTCATTGTGAAGAATACAATGATATTTTTATTTGATATGTTTTCATACCTTATTGCAATTATCAGTATTTCTAAAATTATGTAAAATAAGAATGATGAGAATTTAAGCCTGTTTTTATTGAAAGTGCAGTCATGATATTAGTCTTCAAATCAAAATAAGGACAAAAATCCATTGACATCCTTTTTGTAATTTCTGTCTAAGTATTAATATAATGCTTTTTGGCCAGGAGACCAAAAAAAACCTTTGCCCTTTGAACATCCTCATAAAAGCCCCAGGGAAATAACCACTGTCCCAGAAGAGTACCACCTACAGAAGATGAGTAGAAATATACTAAACAGACCAGGAGATCATCACCCTGTGAGAAATCATTCACTTGAATTTATGGGGAATTAATAGAGTCATCTACAAAATCTAAGGGTATCTCGTTTGAATGGCAGGAGAAAAATCCTTCCAAATTCAGTCTTGAGTGGCAGTAGGTATTTGACTTGAATATTCTGAAGTGGGCCCAAATCATTCTTTTACATATCCCTTACATGTATTCATAAGTTAGTGACAAAGCATTTCATGCATTTGTCATAATGATTAAGGGATTTTTTTTTCTATAAGGTCATCTTTTTTCTTGGCAGTAGTATTTAGAAATGCACATTTATTTCTTCAGAGTCTGCCATCAGAGGACTTGGATACAAATCCTACTTATGATGTTTATTACCTATGTGACCTTGAGTAAATGACCCCTGAGGTCCCAGCCAATTTTAGATCTATAATTCAATGCTCATTTAATCTGTTTGAGCTCTTCTACAAAACTGGTTTTTGAATTTCCTCTTTGTTTCCTATTTCCCAGGTCAGTTCTCAGGTCAGTGACCATCTTTGGCTTGACTCAAACTTTCTGCTATATTACTGAATTTTTGAGTAATGCCCCTTCTATTCTCTTTTTTTTTTTTCAGGGAATCTGCTACTTCACTTAAAAGTTCCTACCTTTTATTCTAAGCTATTTATTCACTCTTTATTTCTTCCTTCAGTTCTTTCCAGCCTTCCAGCCATTCTCAGAGCCCTTGTTTGTAGTCATATCCATTTCCTTTTTTAGGGATTCTAATTGTAGTTGTTGCTGAATTAATATCTTTTTCTAGAGATTTATACTGCAATTCTCTCATCCTCTAGCATTTCTTTATCCTATTATGCTTTGTCTTTTCTTTGCTCTTTTCTTTTGCTTCCTTATGTTTTTCTTTCATTCTCTTGTAGAGCTTTGATCTCCAACCTGCTCACTTTTGAGTAGTCGTAGACTCTGGCTGAATCATTGCCATGGTAGGGATCCCTTTAATGTTGTCTATTGAAGATCCCTGACTACCATCTGCCCCACCTTCAGTTATTTACACATTATTCAACTCTGCAGTTTGTTGTTTGAGAAGCTGTCCCTCAAAATCCTCAGCAAGAGCCACTGGGGTCACAAGGAGGGAGCCAATAGCAATACCAGACACTGGGGTGGCTTGCTAAGCTCCCCTGGGGGGTGGTTATCTCTATCTGATGTTACTTCTAAGCTTCCCCTAACTATAGTGACCAGAGCCTGCAGTGTGAGACCTCCAGTGGGAGCAGAAAGAAAGCAGCATGGGGAGCTCATAGTGTGACCCTTTGCTGTTTTCCCTGCAAGGATTCCATGTGGCAATTACTTTTATTAATCCTATTTTTTCACCGTAGTTCCTTCCCTTTATTTGGCACATTTCTTACTATTTTTGTGATGGTAATAAAGAGTTAGGTTTAACATGAGACATGCATTTGACCATCTGTTTCAACAATCTGGCTAGCAGTTACTGTGGGGGTGAAAAAACTAAGACAAGCCCAACAACAAGAATGCTGCCAGCATAGGTTCTTTTGATCTGCTTTACTAAGGAAAGCAACATTAAGGGGTTAACAAGCTTACTTTAATTTAGCATACAAATATCACTCACTTAGTTCAGGGGAAAAAGCTAGCACCCTGAACTTCAGAGCAAATACAAACAAATTACAAACAGACCAAATACAATTCATAGTTACCAAGAAAACCAAGTCGGGACATCAGGGCAAGCTGGAGTGCTCTTACCTACAGTTGCCCAGAGTCTCCACATCAGCGCACCACCAAGAATGAGAGCCCGAAGCAAATGGCTCTGTCTTCTCTTCTTATACCTTTTCAGACATCATCAAATGTCATCTGAATGACCAGACCTTAGGCTGCTATGATTGGCTCTGGAGTTAGCACCTCCCCTTAGGACTCTGACAGCTTCACACCCTCATAAGCTTAGCACCTAGTAACTAGGGGTTTGGGGCAAACTTAAGAGCAAAGATCTAATCAGGCATCCCTTAGTTAGCCCCACCTTGAGCCCCACCTTAGTTACCAATCCACACCCACATAGGTTTAGCACCTAATAGGGGTTTGGGCCTGGGGCTTAGCACCTAGTAAGACTCAATGAAATACACTGATTAGAGGAAACAAAAGCCAAACTCTTCAAGGATCCCCAATACACCATCTTGCCAAAAATTCTTCCTACATAGCATTTTTTTTCCTTCACAATTTATTTTGGGAATTGAAACTCATCCATCGTTTCATAGTGACCAGGTATAAAACAATGAATTTCAGCTTTATAATTTAGAATATAATCCATCTCCTTCCTTCTGACACATCAAGATTTAGAAGGTTGTACTGTCCCCCAATCCCCAGGCCTTTTGCATTTGGCATCTTGCTAAAGAAAGAGAAATACATCAGAAACAAAATGATCTTCTAAGTCATTGGTGAACATTTATTAAGTTAGATTTGTTTTAAGGAGAAGAAAATGTTGTCTAAAAATCTTGAATACAACGAGGGGAAAAGGGCTTAGATTTTTTATTAGTGTTGTCTGGCATGATGGCCTCTGGCTTGCTAAGATTTTTAGACCTTAGAATGCATATATTGTTGGGTGTGGCTACAGAGGAGGCTTAGCACTTCTCCAAACTGTCTGTATATCTGGAGGTTGTTATGGAGACCAGACAGCAGGACAATGTCTTGGCTCTTGGTTGAGTTCATGTATAGGTGGTCAGTGATGCAGAGATGCAGATTTGTTTTGCCCAGCCTTGAGGAATTGATTCTGGGCAGCACTGCTGAAGCAAAATATACTCATCTTCAGCTTGAGGATGTCTTATATCCTCACATCATCTGTCACAGCCCCAATCATCATGGCTGTCTTATTTTCCCTGCCCAGCAGCTTCATTTTCTAGATTGTACGGGACAGAGGCAAGGGGGTGCTGGTAGGTAGAGTTTGTTAATGGCATCTTTAGCATAACCTTGTTGAAAGTGGTGTCAATTAGTCAACCAGGAACCAGACCAGCTTCATGCACAGTCAGAGTGTGATGTCTCTGCTCTTGGGCTCTTCATGCCATAGTTTCCAGTTTGTGTTGTTGTAGATGTTTATTCTTATAACAGTACCTAACTTCCCTCTGGCCTGACCTGAAAAAAGGCTGAATATGCATTTAAACAGCAAGAGACTCATACACACATATATACATATACATACACACATATGTGTATATGTGTGTATGTATATATGTATATATATGCACACACACACAAACACACACATTCACACACACATTTAATAAGGAAATAGAATTTTTCCTCGGTAAGCAGGGACTTCTTACTGATGACCTTGTAAAGATAGTGTGGATACAATTGTCCAAATTGTACATGGGAAGCACCTATGACTCTGCTCCAATTTAATAGCTGCAGTGCATCAAAGGACTTTTTGTGGAAGGGAGTTTGCTAATAGTTTCCATACACAGAAAAGCTGCTAAAGTATGCTGTAATAACAAGGGTTGCTTGTCTTCCTTTGAAAACTACCCATTCGTGTCCTCTGACCATTTATTGGGGAATGGATCTTAGTCTTATACATTTGAATTAGTTCCTTATATATCTTGTATACAAGGGCTTTATGAGAGAACTTTGCTACAAAGATCTTTTTTCCCATGAGCTACCTGTCCAAACAGCCTTTCTTTTTCTCCTTGACCGCCCAGTTGTCATCTCCATGGAGCATCCACGTTTTTGAGTTGCCCTGATTTTCTTTCCTCATTTTTGCTGGCATTCATCAACTCTGGTGTATAGATTATTTCATTAAAAATCCAAATAAGCAAAGGAGTTTTTATGTTAATCAATTGACACCATCAGTGGTATAATAGGTCATCTATTCCCTCTGATAGTCCACTATCAATCACAAAACAGGTAGCTCCAGATCACTCGTGAATGGTCCCACTTTCTTACTTTCTTTGAGCCACGTGGTGCATTTGCTCATTACTTTTGAGGAGGTGCAATATAAAATCAGAATTCTAGGCATGCTGTTGGCACAGGTTTCAAAACCTCTGGCTCTACATCCAGCCAGTCTAGTAATGTACCATATAGATTCATTCTCAAACGTTTGAGCTGAGAAATAACCACAGGAATGGTAAGGATTTGTGCTAATCTTTAGTGGTTTCTCAGTTTACTTCCCCTCTACTTACTTAGGGTCTCATGGTGTTCCTATAACTGAGTGGGAAGGTCACTGAACTCCCTCCCAATTCCCTTGCCTTCTATAATGAATGATCAAGTTTGCTCCCAGGATTTAACTTCTACTTTCAATTTCCTAGAATTAATGTCTTGTAACCAATCCTGCTATCGGAAAATGGAATGAGCTACCGCAGGAGGTAGTGGATTACTCATGATTGGAGGTATTCCAGCAGAAGTCAGATGAGGACTTGTCAAATATATTATTGTGGACATTGTTTTTCAAGTTTGGGTTAGATTAGATGATTGCTAAGGTCCTTTCACACTTTCAAATTCTAGGCATGTGAAATTTGGGTGCTTGTCTTGTCCAAAACCCAGGGTCAATAAGTAGGGTGGGGCTTGCCAGCCAGACTTACAAGGTGCATGCTTCCAATGAACAGTGCCCAGCTTGAGCAGCTGGTCTTATTCTGCCTGCCTTCTTTATTCGTTTTTATTTTTCTTCACATGTAGTTCCTGATTATTTCCATCTACTGGCACAGGTCACTAGTGTACTGATCTCCTCCCCATTACCATCTGGTCTGGAGTGGCAAGTGTCAGCCTTACCGCACATCAACCTCTGCCAAGGTGAGCGGGGTGAATAGTCTTTCAGCTTCTAGGTCTGCTCAGTAAAACAAAACAAAACATGGCACTAGCCTTTGCACAGAAATGACATCTCACAGTAAACTCTGGAATGCCTTTGTTTCCAATTATATTCAATGATATACCACAAGGGTATATAGTCCCTAGATTGCCGATCCCAGCAAGAGTGAGCTTTGGCTTTGTTGGGCACTGTCATATGAGCTAGTTCAGTTACTCAGAGAGTGTGTCTCCCCAGCCTTTACAGTTGTACCCTCAGCATATGTCCCCACGTCCATGAAAAGAGGCAGCACAGATCTACCTGGTTATCTCTGTTATTTAAATTGTTTTCAGGGCACTAATTCTAAGCCTTATTACTCAATCTACTTTGTACTTCTCCAAATTTTTATTGGAAAGAAGATGAAGATCTATTATTGTTTCCCAATTCTAGATAAGCCTCTTGATAGTGTAGTACAGTGTAAGATTTAGAGACAGGACCCAAATTGAACTCTGCCTCAAATACTTTCTAGCTGTATGATCTTGGACAACCTCTCAGCCAGGCATGGTTTACTCATCTAGAAGTGGAGATAATAAGATAATAATAGTAAAAATTCTATGGTATTTGGGGGAGTATAGGGGGTGTGTCTGTGTGTGTGTGTGTGTGTGTGTGTGTGTGTGTGTGTGTGTACATCCACCTCAGCTGGGTAATGTGGATCACAGGGATCCACAGGGGTCAATAAATTATCTTTGTTTCTTGCTCACCTTTCTCCAAAGGAGATTTTCATTCTAACTGGAGAGGAACAAGAGAAGGGACACAAGATGAGCCATTTTGTTCTCACATAAGAAAGTGATTCTGCAATATGAGTTTCTTTCTTTTTGTCTTCCTTCCTTCCTTTCTTCCTTTCTTCCTTTCTTCCTTCCTTCCTTCCTTCCTTCCTTCCTTCCTTCCTTCCTTCCTTCCTTCCTTCCTTCCTTCCTTCCTTCCTTCCTTTCTTCCTTCCTTCCTTCCTTCCTTCCTTTCTTCCTTTATTCTTTTTTTTTCTTTCTTCCTTTCTCCCTTCCTTCCCTCTGTCCATCTGTCTGTGTGTCCATCTGTCCATTTGTCTGTCTGTCAATAAAGTGACAAAGTAGACCTGGAGTCAGAAAAACCTGACTTTAAATCCAGTCTCAGATACTTACTAGCTGTGTGACCCTGGACAAGTCACTAAATCCCTATCTGGTTTAGTTTTCTCAACTATAAACCAAAGGGTCCACTACACACACACACACACACACACACACACACACACACACACACACACACACACCCCACAAAGGACTCCTGCTTTAGTATGCCTCAAATTTGAATTCATTATAGCATAATTCATGGGTGACACTAGTATATAGGCTAGGCAAGCCTGACCTTGGCAAAATGTCTAATGTGACATAGAATGAAGCTTCTCAGGATGCTGATATTCACCAACATATACAAACCTCATAGAAAGAGTTCACCATCATGCACATATTTGAGAGTAGGTGTCCCCTAAAACAAATGGTAGATTGTGTTTTGGAAGCTACCATCAGACACAGCAAAACTTTACAAATCTTCAAGATCAAGGGGAGTATTTATATAAGTAAGCAAGTATTTGTAAGAATCTTAAAGGGGACTTCTTGAACAAACATCTATAGAAGAGCTATTCTTTAAAGTTATTTTTATTGTGAACTTTGTCTTCAAAAAACACAAAATTTTAAACCACATTAAAAAGACCAAGAGGTTTGTATAAGAAACTGTGAATTTCTGATATATAGCTAATTTTTAAATAATTATAGTTGAGAATGAAAATTGTGCCTGGGATTTCATTGATATATGAAATTTACAAATGAGGAAATTTTCCCTTTGAAATACTGCTTGATGTCTTCTCTGAAACTTATATTATTAGCAATTTACCCACAGGCAGGTTAATAATTTGGGTTGTCCTGGGTCATGCAGCCAGTATACTCATAAACAAAATTTGAATTCAGATCTTTCTGGCTTCAAGGCCTGATTTCTATCCAGATTAGTTTATTGGGTTGTTTTGTGTTTTTGTTTTTTTGAGGTGTTAGGGTTGAGAAGAGGCATACTAGTCACTCATACTAAATTTTAAGTCCAATGAAAATTTAAGATATTGTTTCCAGACAAACTACTGTTCAACCTTGCCTTACCCACCTTGTATTTAATTTTTTTTGTAATCCCAATTAATCTCTACTGAATTTCATCTTATTCAACTCAGGTATCTAGCCTGTCAAGGGCTTTTGGGAACCTGACTTTGTCACCAGCATTTTAGCTAACACCCCCTGCTTAGTGTCATTTGCAAATTTGATGAATATACCAACCATGCCCTTATCCAAACCATCAATAAATACATTACACATAACTGAGCTGTTTAACCACAGGAATTTTAATTCAAGTGCCATACTTCTTTTTCTTCCACTGCAGATTTTGTGTATTCCTGATTGATGGACTGAAAGGGAGAACAAATATCTTGGGAGGCCAGTTACAGTTTTCTAAGGAGGTAACCACCTACCTGTGGTACAGGAAATAAAATCTTCAAGGAAGATTGAAGATAACCTTTTTTTAAAAAAAAATCTATATAGAGACAGTAGTTTTGGACAATGGCCTTTATAAGGTTACACATTGTTTAATCAGGCCATAATAATTGATATAATTCCATTTATTTGGTGGCAAGGTATTATTATGATTATGCCATTGGTTGTGGTATACAGAATTAGGCTCCATAGACCAAATACAAGAAAAATCATAAGGTTCAGAGCAATTAGTAAAGTTTCCCTTAGATAAGGCTATCTTCTCGGGGTTTTATAAAAAGCAAGAAAACTCTGGGACAGGAGGAAAAGATAGAAATGATTAGGGTTGTGCTCCTCCCCATTTTTCATTCTTATATTCTCACCACTGTGGATTCTCATAGTAGCAATAGCTGAGACACATTAGGAGCATCTCCCTTTCTAGTTCAGCTTAATTTTATAAGCAATTCTGCCATCTCCACACGTACAAGTTAAGTAGTTGCACAAATTATTACTTTAGAACAATAATTTTATAAGGACCATAAGAAAACACAGCAACTTAGTATGAAAGGAGGGGAGAGGGTGGGACATTGTTGCCAACGACATTGGGACATTAGCAGCATTAATTTTGTCCTATTAGGTTTGAGTCTGAGAATCATAAACGGACCTTGGATAGTATGCTGGGTCATTACTTTTAATCACTTTCAATTTCTTTGTGAAGTTTTGGGGTCCAGAATTACAATTCATGAAATATTGCATGTCCTAGTACTATCCAAAGAGTATAATAGTCATGACTTTGGCGAATCATGTGGGAACATTCCTTTTCAAAGGACAGAAAAGAATGGGATATTTTTAAAAGGCTTTATTAGCACCTTTTAGAGGTTGTTTCTACAAATTTTTCCATTGTTCCTATATATCCACCTGGGGCTGATTGAATATTGAGATACGCTGCTCAGAACCATCATTATGGCCTCAGCAAGTCATTCATCAACATTCCAGTATGTAACCTGCTAACATTCTCCCCCTGTTGGTAGGCTGCTGCTTCATCAGCATACAGTATCATCAAGAATAATTTCCAGTACCAATTCAGTGTTCTCATTTAGTGTGTGTACTAAAGTAGAAATGCCCAAAACAATGTATTTAAACAAGGCCAAAATGGGATCATAAATAGTAAAAAGCAATGGTAGTACTAATTGGGTTCCACCTCATATAGGAAATGACATTGTTTACATTCATTGCAAAACATATCATGCAGCATCAATATCATGTGTCTGGTTAGCTATTTCTTTCACTATTTCAGTATCAGCAAGTTACCAAATGTCTCTTTATCTTTCCACAGAGAACATAGTCATCATTAAAATGGTATCTAAATCACACTAGACACCAAACATCAATGTATCACAAATTAATGACAACATCAAGTGAAATAAGAGCATTATGGGATATGCCAATTTAGAGTAGATTTCAAAATATGGCTAACACATTCCACCAGAGTAAAAATTATAGAAATAATGTTCTGAAAAGAAAGAGAAAAATGGGAATAAAACAGTAACTAGAACAGTGGTAGCTGAAACTGATATAATACTTCATGGATTACAACACATTTCACACACATCATTCCATTGATTCTTCACCACAACCCAGGTCGTAAGCACTACAGGCTTATTAATTTAATAGATGAGGAAATTGATGTAAAAGCTTCCAGTGGAAATGACATTAAAGATATGGCATTACTAGCTACTTTACTACTGTGCCCTAAGAATCATGCTATCTTTCCTTCTGACTTACCGTGGAGACTTTCCATATGTGTTGTTTCCCTCATTAGAACATCAGCTTCATGAGAGTAGGAAATGTTTTACTTTCTTTACTTGTATCCCCAGTGCTTAACACAGTGCTTTGAAGACAATAAGTGATTAATAAATGCTTCATTCATTCATTCATTCCAGTTATCGCTGATTCTATGATGCTGTGATCCTATGATTCTATGAGCAAGGTGAAGACTCACAGCTAGCAAACATCAGAGGCAGGGTTCAAAGCTAAGTTTCATAACAAAGAATAATGGCTTTAAGAAGATAAAACCTTCTTAAAAACCAGTGTGGAAACTTTTAAGTTCCGATCACAAAGCAAATCTAAGCTCTTGTTATATCATGTTATATCTAAAAATACTGATATTCCTTCATGGGGATATAAGCACATGATTGCTTACCCTAGAATCAACTCTCCATTCACCCAATACAGAAGAGCCAGTGAGGATTTGCACTTGTCCACCTTTTTTGTATTTGTTTTTTCTTTGTGGGGGGGGGGGGTTGGGGAAGGCAGGGCAATTGGGGTTATGACTTGCCCAAGGTCACATAGCTAGTAAGTGTGTCCAATGTTTGAGGCTGGATTTGAACTCACGTCCTCCTGATTCTAGAGCCGGTGCTTTACTCACTGTGCCACCTAGCTGCCCCCCTCTTTTCATATTCTTATCACAGCAACTTTGCCCCTAGAATCCTTTCTTCCTGACACTCTGAACATAGAACTAGTAATGATAGTCTGTACTTAGTCATCTTTCCTTATACTTACTTTCCAATATTTAGCTCTTATTCTGCATGAATACACTCAAGTAATTGACATTTGTCCTTTTATTTCTGTTTATGAATATGGAGTCATTTCATAACCTTTTGTCTATGTGTAGTGAGGTCATCAACTTGTTAGACCAAATGTCAAGATGAATATGTAATTAGAAGAAAGAATAAAGATGAGAAGAGAGTATACAATCACAACCATTCCAACCCAACATATTTAAACAAACTGCCTATACTTGTGGCTATGCTGCTAGAGTGCCCACATAGCTGAGATAAAACATAGGTCCAGAGGTACGAAGAAAATTACACTGAAAGGAATCTCTAAAAGTCAAGAGACCAAATCATTATAATGATTCCTTAGAGAAGTTTAGTTGATATAAAAGAAGGGCCCTCAGAGACTGAAAAAGCCCAGAGAATGCCGTAGACAGAAAACACAATCTCTTGGCCAAGTGGGGAGATATGGCAGGCAAGAGTAACAACAGTTTAGAATACAAGCTTGTTTAAAAAAATTAAGGAGGAAGGAAATTTATAGGAAAATATTAGTAGTATCAACACACAAAATATGGAAAAGATGTAGGAAGAAGAAGCTACATAGAGCTTAATGTGAGATGCAAATAAATTATTTTATTGCAAGATGATATAATTTAGAATTGACACTCTATGGTTACGGTTAACATTCACATGAAGAGAACAAATAGATACGAAAAGGGAGAAATCTGCCAGCATTGGTAGAGCAATCCATTTTCTCCATTGATGACAGTTGAATCTTTGTTTTTAGATTCTGAAACATTTCTATTTGATATAATCCGTGAAGAAATCAAAGTGCCACACAGGAAAATAAAGTCATGAAGTGATGGGACTTAACCAGATACACAGAAAAGAAATCTGTTGAAGATGAAAAAAAAATCAAATGAACTCAGGAATATATTTTCAAGATACCTAGAGAAGAGGAATATCAAAAAGAATGCAAAGATATCACTGATATGAAAAAAAAGTTAATATCAGGAACTACTGACCCACAAACCTATTTTTTTTAAATCTCTGTAACATCTGTATTAAAATCGTCTATTTGTGTGCCTTGCATTTCCTTGGTGAAGCTATCTTTCTTTTTTAAGAAATGAATATACTTTTCTATATGATTTTCTTTAGCAAAATATGATCGTATTTAAATAATTGGATGTTATAGAGAATATGAAATCTCACTGCATTTGTTGCTGTGTTTGTTGACAGTATTAAAATGATAAAATATATGACATGGGGATTTCAGTGATTCAGAGAGCCCCCAGGGAAGAGTCACTTTTATAATTTCAGGTCAGCACCTTTTCTTCAACATATTATATTCTAGTGCTGCGTAGAACACTAGAAGGATGCAAGCTGCCCACAATCACAGACAATATGATGAGTCTTGAACCCGGTCCTCTAGGCTCTGAGGCCAAATTTATGTCTACTTAGTCACTAAAACAAATAAACAAATAAAACTCTAGAAAAATGACTCTTAAGTAATGCTTGAGGGAACTATGAAACAGCTATTAATAATAATAATAACAGTTTCAGAGGAATGTACTTCAAAGGTTTTGTCAGTTTTGTTTTAACTGAAAAGTCTTTTACTATGAAAATTTTGAGAAACAATGACCCAGAGGAAAACCTCCAGGCAACACTTTTGTGGAAGATTTATGGAAAGGTATGGAAAAGGATTCTCACCGGATGAGAAATTTTGAGTCAGTTGCAAAATGAAGTCATGGGTGGAGGAGAATCCTTATAATGTTAAGCTAAAAGCTTAATTAAAATGTTGATTTGAGAAACAATATAATGTGGTGAAGAGATCATTGGCTTTAGAATTACAAGATGTGAGTTCAAGTTCCCCTTCAAATATTAATATTTGCTTGGCTATGGACAAACTCTGATGATATAGTAGATAGAGTATAGGACTTGGTAAGAAAGATCTGTGTTCAAATCCTATCTCTGACATTTACTACCTGTGTGACTCTGGGCAAGTTGTTTAACCTCTTATAATTAAAATTATGAGGGGACTGTACTAGATGACATCTTATGTCCCTCCCTGCTATAAAGCTATAATCCTGTGGTACTCTCTTTTTCTTATCATTAAAATAAGATCCATAATGCTTGTATCACGTACTAATAAGGTCCTTGTAAAAAAAAAACACTCTAAATATGAGCTGTTGAGATTATTTAATTTTTTAAGATCTCTTTTCCTTCCTTGGCTATTGCTTCTACCCTGTAGATAGCAACCCCTCTAGAATTTGGGGGGAAATGACTAGAAATCTTTTAGTGGCCAACAATTTTCAATACCTGGTGTGGGAAACCTTCTATTGATGAGTTTCACTAAACTCACCCAACCTAGTCTTCCATCTACCATCCATCAATAGGACCATGCTGGAAGAGTTTCTAGCTTGGCTGGGCTGGTCAGATTTTACAAACCACTGCAATAGTTTTCAATAACTCAGTCAATTCCATTCCATGAGGAAGTATTGAAGAATAACTTTAGAGGATTATTATTATTATTATTATTGGAATGAAATGTGTTATAACCATCTTTAAAGAATTAGACAGTGATTTATGTCCTAGAGAGAAAAGGGTCCCCATGGAACTGGAGAATTACTAAATTTGAGGAGAAATACAATGAAAATTCACATTTCTACAATGCTTTAATGTAAACAAAATGTATTCCTTAAAAATATAATGTTATGAAGCAGGCATTGGCATTAGTAATGTCTGCTTTAGATAGATGGAGAAAGGGAGAATCAGAAAAGATGAGGAAAACAACTAATATCAAAGGTGAAATTCAAATCCAGGTCTCCTGCCACCTTGTGTTTTTCTATACCACACTAACATGACTGTCCTGGTTTCTCCAGATAAAATACAGTAGAACAAATAATTATTTAGAACCCACAATTTGTGAAGAACTGTGCTAGGTTCTAGGGATACAAAAACAAAACTTTTTTTTTTAATCAGTGTTTAAAAAATATATTATTGTTTCACCTTGTATCTCCTTCATGTGACCTCAAGCTTAGTTCTATGCAAATTTTCACAAGCGATGACAAAACCAGGAGGGAAGCTCTCTGCTGGGCACTGAGGTTTCTTCCCCACCAATCAAGCAATTTGGCTTTTTAGTTAAATGCCATCTGTCAGGTATAGGAGGGGTTGTGTGTTACTACTCTGAACCGGAGAAAGTCTCTGCTAACAGATGGGAAAGTTGTTCTCTGGTTAAAAGCTACATCTGGATTACCTCCTCACTTCAGAATCTCCCTCCCTAGCCCCATACACAAACACATGCACATTCCACTTCTTTTTACTTTTCTTTACTAGATAATATCTCTACAAGTCAGTTGATAAAGATGTCCTGAAGGATCTTTGATTTTGATATATAAGACAGATGCTGTGTGTGTGTAAAAATATTATGAAGAGGCAAATAGAGACCTAAAGATTAACTGATGTAAATACACAGGTCAGTGTCAACCATATTATAAGATCTTATCTTCTTTGGGCCTTAGTTTCCTCATCTGTAAAATGAGAGTTATGTAATATGATTTCTGAGGTCTCTTCAGTCTCTAAGATAATATATCATTGGGGGAAAGAGATCAAATTATTTTCTCGTGACATTCATAGCACATAACTATGGGCACACGGTATTTGTGTACAATATATGTATTGTGTAGTTGTGTATCATACATATAGACATTCCTCTCTCTTTTTATATATATGTATATATATATATTAATATATATGGATATATGCATATGTTGTTGTTGTTGTTCAATCTTTGTGACCCCATGGACTATACTATCCTATGGGATTTTCTTGGCAAAGATACTGGACTAGTTTGAAATTTCCTTCTCCTGTAGACTAAGGCAAACAGATTAAGTGACTTGTCCAGGGTTACACAGCTAGTAAATATCTGAGGTCACATTTGAACTCAGGTCTTCTTTACTCCAGGCCCAGCATTCTATTCATTGAGTCACCTAGCTGACTCCATGTATATGTATATATATATACATGTATATATGCCTCTGTGTATACGTACATGTATACATGTATACATACATGTTTATCTACATGTATACATATTATATATATGTGCATATATGTATGTAATCCCCATCCCCCTCCCATTGAAACAAGAATGTGCACTTCAAACTTCCCCATAGGACCCAAACTAACTATAAGGAATGTATCCAAAGGAAAAGGGACCAAATGATTGGGACAATTCATAATCTCTCTAAGGCTTCCTTTCTATGTTGTTGTCTTGGCAATTCTCAGTATTCTCTTAGCGTTTTATGAAATTCAAAATGAAGTTAAGTTCTTCATAATTCAGGGATTTTGTTGATCCCCTCCCTATGAGTCATCAATATTAGCAAAGTTGTCAAAAATGTCAAACCTTCCGGTGCACCCAATAAGAGGCAGGACTGGGAAGAGGAGTAGAGTGGGGATTATAGGTCACTTAGGTGGAGGGGGCTGAACCTTGCGGAAATGGATGTTCTGAAGTTTTAGAATGTAATGGCCAGGGTGGTTTTAAGGGGAAAAAAGAAAGAAAGAAAAAGAAAGCCTTGACAGGCTGTCCTGGAATAGTAAGGCTAGGGTTCTTTTTAGCTCCAGCTAATTATACAGTTTGCCTAATGAGCATTACAGTATGTTTATGTATGTGCACGGGTCCCATTAGGGTTGTATGGGGAGAGATCAAAAGCAAGTTGTTACCAAGCCATTGCACCTGTTCATTAAGTTCCCCTTGTTATCGACCATCAGGAGGGGCATTTGTCTATCTCAAATGGATATATACAAAAATACTCACCAATCATGTAAGATGAAGTCACTCTAATACATGTATAGGCAAAAAATGAAATGGCATAATTCATTGACCACTCACCCCTGACCTAGGTTCATAAGATTCAGAGCTAAGAGAAACCTTAGAGAATGTCTAGCCCAGGAGTTCTTAACTTGGCTTCCATGATATATTTCAGGAGGTCTATGAACTTAGATTAGTCCCAAGTTTTTTTCAGTTCTCCCCCTAGTATTTTCACTAATCTTTGGTTTATTTTAAAATCCCTTATATATTATTTTATGCATTCAAAATATTATTTGAAGGAGTTGGGTGATTTCATCAGTCTGTCAAAGTGGTCCACGACACACAAAAAAGCTAAGAACTGCTCTAATTATTTCCCCTTAATTTAGAGAAGAAAACAATCTAAAGCAGGGAAGTGACTTGTTCAAATTAGTGGCAGCAATGGGATTAAATTTAGAGGTGAAAAAGATCTTTGAGATAACCTCACTTTTGAAAGGAGAACACTGATGCTTTCAGAAAACTGAAAATGATAGGGTATATGATATGCCCAAGGTAAGTCAAATGAGCTAATATTTGTAAAGTGTTTGGTATAGTGCCTGGCATATAGTAGACACTTGAGAAATCAATCTCTGTCTCTCTGTCTTTCTGTCTGTCTCTTTGTCTCTGTCTGTCTCTGTGTGTCTCCTCCTCTCTCTTTCTTTTTTCTTTCCTTTCTTTCTTTCTTTCTTTCTTTCTTTCTTTCTTTCTTTCTTTTTTCTTCCTTCCTTCTTTCTGTTCTCTCTGTGTCTCTGTGTCTCTGTCTCTGTCCCTCTGTCTCTCTCTCTGTCTCTCTCTGTCTCTGTCTCTCTCTTTGTCTCTGTCTTTCTCTCTGTCTCTCTCTCTCTGTCTCTCTCTCTCTCTCTCTCTCTCTCTCTCTCTCTCTCTCTCTCTCTCTCTGTCTCTCTCCTCTTCCCTTAACCTCCCAGCAAGATGATACAAATAACAGAGCTGGGATTTGAACCCTAATTACCAGCCTTCAGATTCTAGCCATGTTCTTTGTGTCACCTTGATAGGGGATTAGGGGAAGAGAGCTAATGTCTTACACCACATTTTTCTTACTACAACACCTCCCACCACGCAACCTCACCTAATTTATTTGAAGGATGCATCACCACTATATGTACTTATTTAGAGGAATCACACTGAACAGGTGAAAGGACAGAATGAGAAATCCCAGTCATCCAGCAAAGATTGTAGGAAATCATGGATTCAGGAAAGGGCAGGATGTTACAGGGAGCTGGAAGCACTCTGCAAACTAGGTTATCCTCACCCTGCTCCAAGACAGGTGCATTTCTTTCAAATGATGTTGTAAACACCACTTCTCTCTTAAACAGATGGGTAATTACTTGCAAAAAGTGGCTATGGACAGTCACATGTAGAATCTTAAACCTGGTTTCTGGCTTTGCATCCTCTTCTAAAATTGCATTGAGATCAAGCACCCCTACCCCCCCCCCCCCCACCCTGGACTGTGAATGATAACTGGAGATAGGGGTGGGCAGAGGGGAGACCAGTTTTATTCAAACATTTGTGGAAATTCAAGTTACGTCTTTTTAAAGTATCCACTGTGTCTACAAACAGCAAGGGACTCCTTTAGAAGACCTGCTGCTCCTAGAAGCATTTAAGCAAATCACTCCCTCATCTCCTTGTAATTTAGCAAGTTATAATTGTTTTGAGGCTTCCATGCCATCCAAAAGGGATCTTTAGCTCTACATCCTAAGCCTGTTATGGCTGAGATATAATAGTGGGCCTGGTGTATGATGGGTTTTTGTTTTCAATTATTCCTACTCTAGTTACCACAGTTTGCGAGCTGGACCAGTGGTCGCCAGGGCAACCACTGTCTCTGATACTTTTTACTCTTTGTCTATTTCTAAATCGTAAGTTTTTCTTTTAATAGAAGCAAGGTTTTATTCTACTTCTTTTCCACTTTTATTCCACATTATTTTTCATTTTCTACCCCTTAGCTACAAACACAGGGAGGGCCTACTTTCCCTTTCCTTTTAACCCCCTCTCTACACCCACCCCTGCTAACATGTATGTATGCATGTATGTATGAAATGGATGTGATTATATATATGTATACAGTTAACACACATATATGTGATATATATGTATATATATTGCAATTAACATACAAAATCTATATGTTTGTCTATCTATACATATATATTTTTAATGGCCCAGTCTTTGTATATTATGAAAGAAAGGTTTTTCCTTATCTGTGAATTAAAACACAGTTTCTTACAATTCTATCTTTGATTTTCTCATGCTCCATCCACAGTAACTGAAGACCATGTGTTGTCTTAAGGTAACTCTCAATCTTTTTCAGGTGAGGAAAAGGTAACAGACCTGATCTTGATCACATTTGAGGAGTAGATGGAAAGAAAAAAAGAATAGATATTTAACTAGATTCTAATGCATCTTCTTCTCATGAAAGTCCAGACCTTGTGTCTCATGTCTTTTTCTGGCTTGAGACCTGTATCAGAATCACTTTCATAGATAAAAGTGAAACACGCTGAGTTTTATCCCTCTAAAGGCCTTTAATATCAACTTTCCTGTACTTTCATGAGAAATAATTGCACATCCTTTTAATCCTTTGCCTGAAGAGTCCCTTTGCTTTTTGGTACTATGATTAGAGTCCATCAGGAATACACGTAAGGTTCTTTTCCTTCTGGCTGGCATCTGTCTTCTCTACTGTGCCCTTCCCTTCCTGATCACTATTATTAGTCACATCATAAGTATTTGTTACCAACTAAATAAATCAGTGCTAACATTTCAATCTAGAAAGTTGTCGCTTCAGTTTTTTTTTCTTGTTCTTTCTGCTTAATTTAAGATATGTATGGTCAGAAAAGGCATTGGGACAGCCATGTAGCAAGAATGAAATATAATTACCCTTAACATATGAAAGAACCAAAGTGTTTAACGTGATCATGATATTGGATTTATGGAGGGGAAAAATATGTATAAGAATAACATAGAGGAGAAGGCATGGAGAAACTTTTGTCTCTACTAGTTGAAAGAACACTCACATTATTGAAATTAAGGGTATATGAAATCAATCAACCCATTAACAAACATTTGTTAAGCACCTATTGTGTACCTAGTACTAGGGCATGAATTTTTTTTAAATGACACAGTCTTGCCCTCCAGGAGTTTATATTAAATTATGTAGATATGATAACTATGGAGCTAGTGGTGGCCAAAGAAGTGAGTGTCTGTCTATTTAGTCAAATGGGTTGTAAGTGGAGACATGGGATGATATGCCTGTATAGGTTGTATAGGCCTACCCTAGTGTCTTAGTAGATGGCTGCTTGTTATGAAAAATAAGTGGTCGGGGGCAGCTAGGTGGTGCAGTGAGTAGAGTACCGGCCCTGGAGTCAGGAGGACCTGAGTTCAAATTCAACCTCAGCACTTGGCACACTTACTAACTGTGTGACCTTGGGCAAGTCACTTAACCCCATTTGCCCTGCCTTCCTCCCCGCAAAAAAAAGAAAAGAAAAAATAGGTGGTCAAGTCTTTTCCAGTAGCAATGGTAATATTAACTTGATTATTTTACCCTGAAGAAGTAGGGGCAGTATGGTTCATGTATAATGTTAGGCAGATAGCAGGATGCCTAGGCTGTCTAGGCCCTAGTGCAGGCCTGTACAACTTGTGGCCTGTGGCTTACAGCCCTCAGGCTGTTTTCAGCACACCAAAGGATTTCCTCTATACACAAAAGATGATTTCCTCTACATTTTTCATGCCCCATCCCCACTCCACCCACCCCTTTGTTGTGCTGCAAGTAGCCTGGCCAAAAGTTGTCCAGGCCTGCCCTAGTATCTTAGTGGATGGCTGCTTGTAATGAAAAATGGTCTGCATCGGGGGTCAGAAGCCTAACTTACCTTCTCATTCAGGACAAACCACCACAGGGTGATTCCCCAAACTAAGTATATAAACTCTAGCCAATATGTGTCAGAGTCTCATTTGTCCTGGCAGGGAGAGGCAGAGAACAGGGTGGTTTGTAAGATGCTATACTGACTAGGCATGGGCAGGGACCCAGTGTTGTCTAATCAACAAGATCCAGAGTGAATGGGGTCTTCTTAAAGAGGCCTATTCACTGAATGGGTGGTGCCTCACTCAAAGTAAGAACTTGAAAAGACCTTAGCTTAAAAACGCCCAGGTCTCCTATTGCATCCTGGGCCATCTCCAGTAGTCCTGACAGATTTCTGGCCACTGGACCCAGATGGCTCTGGAGGAGAAAGTGAAGCTGGTGACTTTGCGCAGGCCTGCCTCACTCAAATCCAATTCAATTATAAGTCATGTCATCATCTCCCTGATGTTACCGTCCTCTTTGAGAACAGACAACAAACTGGTAGGCCCTAGTCATCTGGTAGATGCAATGGATTGGATGAAACATGATACAGGGATGTGGGCCTAGCCTCTATTTAAACAACTCTGCCCAAGGATGCATCTGAAAATAGAGTGGTTTAACTGCTAGTGGGGATGGGCAGGATCTGTGGAGGTCTGTCAAGAACCAAGGTATAAATATAGAATAATAAAGGAATTGAGGAGAATATCTTCTAAAATTACAAGATAGGATTTTTAATTTGGAGGCAGCTTTAGTAATTAGTGCTGTTTATTTAGCAGGCCTTCTTCCAACCAAAATGGAACCTGAAATAAGATCCATTTATAAATAAAGTCTGGGGAAAATGTCTATTTGCTTTTCATTTTTCACAAGTAAACTACACCCAACATCAAGTACTGTGATGCCTCACTTACTCATAGGCCACTTATCCGGCAACCCTAACTATTCAGAAGAGAGGTAAGAACAAAGAAGAGACCAGAAAGGGTCAGAGAATCACGGAATTTAAAAACTGTAAGGGACTTCAAAGAATATCTAATCTATCTCATTCTGAACAGAAATATATTCTACACCAGGGGTTCTTAAGCTTTTTGTATGTTATGAACCTTGACAATCTTGTGAGTATGTTTGAAAATGCATAAAATTAAATACATAAACTACAAAAAATAATTAATCGCAATGAGTTAAAATTGTAGTGAGTTATTGAAAAAAATGAAATACAAACAAATGAACAGCATCATGGATGTGAGGTTAAGAAACTTTGCTCTATAGCACTCCCAATAGGTAGGTCAAGTAGCCTCTTCTTGAAGTAAGGTATCAAAATACATGTGTACATTCCATTTGTGCATTGTTCTAGTTTTTTAGAAGCTTTGTTTATATAAAAAGAGATTTGAGGAGCTCCCCTTCTCATTTCCAGGTGATTATGTGTGTTAGCCCAACCCTGGGCATTTTAAAGGTAATGAAGTAATCCCCTTACTTGATTCATTGGGCCTTTATCACTCTACACAAAGTAGTCCAAACTAAGTGTTATGTAATTTTGCCCCCAGGCTCAGGGCTGGATTTGTAATGAGTCAAAGAATGTGAGAAAAGGATCCTAACCTCTCTCATTAGGCCACTAGAGGATGCAGTGCAATGAACCTTGGGATTGGAGCGAAGAAGACTTGAGCTTGAATCCAGCCTCAGACACTTCCTAGCTGTGTGACCCTGTAAAAGTCACTTAGCCTTTGACAGTTTCAGTTGCTTCAACTGAATAATAATATCACCTATTTCCCAGTTATTATGGGTTGGTTGGTTGTTGTTCTTCATTCTTGAACGGGGCCAAAATGATATCACTATGCTAGAGTCAGGTTTCATGGGCATGACTGCGGTCGATCAGACCAATACAAGCTCAGATTGTTCTGCCATGTGTCGAATACAAATAGTTTGTATGAACATTTGGGGTCGATTCTCTAAATTTGCACATCCTATGTTTCCTTTGAGCTGTTTCAATTCTGCTTTGCTCATAGAACACAGCACAGTCTCCGAAGAGAGCGCATCATGCTGCATGCTGAGTGGTCCTGTGCCAGTGTCTCCCAAGCCACACAATCAATTCCAAAGTTCTTAAGAGAGACCTTGAGAGTGTCTTTGTCTTGCTTCTTCTGACCACCATGGGAATGCTTGCCTTGTCTGAGTTCTCCATAAAACAGTCATTTTGGCAAGCATACATTCTGTGTTCCAACAATGTGGCCAGCCCATTGGAGTTGCCCTCTCTGAAGCAGAATTTGAATGTTTGGCAGTTTAGTTCAAGAAAGGACCTCAGTGTCTGGGTATCTTATTCTGCTAGGCGATATTCAGAATCTTCCAAAGACAATTCAAACTGAAACACTTCAGTTTCCCAGCATGGTGCTGAGCTACTATACTGTCCACAATTCACAGGCATACAACAGCAAGGTCAGTGCAGCAGCTCTATAGACCTTCAGTTTGGTAGTCAGCCTAATAGCTCTTCCTTCCCACACTATCCTTTGGAGCCTTCCAAACATGGAGCTAACTCTGACCATAAATGTGTCAACCTCATTATCAATGTGTATGTCCCTGGAAAGTATACTACCAAGGTAAACAAACTTATCCACAGCATTCAAAACTTCTCCATTTGCCATAACCGAAGGTTCCATGTGTGGATGGTGTGGTAGTGGCTGTATTTCCTTGTTGTTAATTGTTAGGCTGAAATTAGCACAAGAAGCAGAGAATGGATCCATACCTTTATTGTAAGTTTTGACTTAGGTGATATTTGTAAAGTGCCTAGCACAGTACTTGGCACATAATAGGAGCTTAACAAATGCTGTTTCCTCCACACATTCCCCCCACATACACACAGACACACACACATTAGAGGCTAAGCTTCCCCTGATATTCATAGTATTTATGAATTACTTAAATGGGTGAGTTCCCTTACCCACTCTCAGCCAAGCAGCATTTCCAATTGTTATATATGGAGACTTGTTCAGGATCTGAGCAGCTGATTCCAATTAACCTCAAATGCATAGTCCCATTTTGTGAATTCTACCCATGTTTCGAGATCATTTGAGTTTGCCTTATTTTTTTTATTTTAAATTCAGCCTATTTATCTTATCATTGGGTGTTTGGTTAAGATGAGAAAAACATTTTGACCTCAAATTATTTTCAAATTACCAAAAAGAGTTAGACAAACCACATCAAAATTCATTTAGATCAATTGATTAGTCACTCAACAAGTATTCATTAAGTGCTTACTACTTACTGGGCATTGAACTGGATGCTGGGATTATAAAGAAAGGCAAAAACAATCCCTACCCTCAAGGAGCTAAAATATCTGTACCAGCAAGGGAAATGATTAAAAAAAAAAGGAGTAATGAAAAGGGAATAACATTTTAAGACTTCAAAAAATGTTATAAAATAGTAATCACCAGAAAAAAGAAAAAGTAAATCAGTGAAACAGATGTAAGAATCGGAAATAGTAGAACTCAATAACATTGTTTCTAGAAATATTAGATAGATTGCATAAGAAAAAAAATCACTATTTGACAAGAACTGCTAGGAAAACTGGAAAGCAGTCCGGAAGAGATTAGATCTTAAACCAACATGTTATACTATATACTATAATCAATTTAAAATGGGTATGTGAACTGAATTTGCGAGTTCATTTTTTTTAAGTTAGAAGAGAATCAAATCACAATATTTTTGACAGCTTTGAGTAAAGGATGATTTTTTAGCCAAGTAATGAATTAAAAAGATTATAAAACATAAAATGAATCATTCTGATTATATGAAATTGAAACTGCTTTTGCATGATCAAAATGATTGTAACTAGGAAGAGAATCAGGTAAAAAGAAAAAAAAAAACCTTCCTGGCAAACATCTCTGATAAGAGTCTGTTATCCAAGAAATACAAACAACTAACAAAGACTGAAGTCCAAAAAGCCAGTTCCTAATAGATACATCATCAACAGATATGAGGAAATAATTTTCAAAATAATTAACAACCATAAGAACCAATTCTACTAATCAGTAATAGTAAGATAAATGAAAACCAAAATATCTCTGTAGCTTCATTTTAACCCTCAGCCAACTGGTAAAGTGACAAAGGTAAGAACAGACAATGTGAGGGACTGTGGAAGATGGGCACATTAATGCATCTTGGTAGAGTTTTGAATTGGTATTAACCAGTATAGAAAGTAAGTTGAAATTACTTGAAGGGTGATTAATACACGCATACCCTTTGACCTAGAAGGCCATAACCAGAATTTTAACCTAAGGAGGTCAGTGACAAAAATAAAGGTCCCATATATACCAAATTATGTTTAGCAGAACTTTTTGTAGTAGCAAAGAAATGGAAACCATGTCGATGCCCAGTGATGGGGGAATAGCCAAATCAATTTAATCACAATAAAGTAATAGAATGTTATTATTCTGTAAGAGATAATAAATAAGGTGAATTCAGAGAAGCATAAGAAGCCTTTTATGAGCTGATGCAAATTGATGTAAATAGAATCAGAAAAACAATATATACAATGGCTTTCACAGTGTAAATTTAAAAAAAAAACACCATAAAACACCCCAAACAACAACAAAATTCAACAATAAGGAAAATGTTTATCTGGGAAATATGGAATTACTGAAGGATTTCAGCATATGATTTTGAAATGTAGCTATTTATTGCAGTCCAAGCAAGTAAGGCAGAAAAAAGTGGAATCACTAATTTATTTTATTGTGTTTTTTATTTGTTTCATTTTGTTTCTGTTTTTGGCCAGATCTGTCAGTTCATTTGTATATGCAAATTCTAGTGTATAAATTCCCTTCATTGCTGCAAATCTACAACCTGTCTATAACTTATGCTTTTATAGAATTGCTTTAGGAACTAAGAGGTTACAAGACTTTCAATTTCTATTATGTAATCAAAATGTGGCAGAAGCAGGCAGAACTCAGGTTTTTTTGACTCTAAGAGTAAATCTCTATTTATTTATCATGGTACTTTTATAATATCCAAAATGTGCTCTAAAATTGACTATAAATACTAGATTCTATTTTCAAATTAGAAAACAAAACAAAATACCTAAACCAATCTGTCTAGTTGTTTTTTCCCTCTCCGGTTTTTGCTCTCATGCTTGACACCTCAGTGGCACATCAACTGAAACCAAAAGGTTACCAAATCATTCTTGGACAATCCTTAGTAAAAGGAACTAGTAACTACCAAAATTACACATCATATGGTATTCTGGTTACTTATTTTCATACCTTTTCTGTTTACATACTTTAAGATATTTGAAGGGTGAGATTTATGCCTTCTGGTCTTTTAGTCTCCCTTCACCTAGCTCAGTGTCTTACATACTGTATCACAGAAAGTAAGGAAAGAGGGAAGGAAGGGAAGAAGTCAGACAGACAGGTAAGAAGAAGCAAAGGAAGGAAAGAGGGTGGAAAGAAAGGAAGGAAAGGGAGAAGGGAGGGAGGAAGTAATAATAATAATAATGATTATAATTATAGCATTTCATAGTACTTTTGCTCTTTATGGTGTGAAAAATACTTTACAAATGTCATCTCATTTTATCCAAACAACAACCTGGGAGTTATGTCCTACTGTTACCCTCATTTTACAGATAGAAAATTGATTTTTAAAGGGAGCAAATTGGGATTAAAAGACTTGCACCAGGTGATACGAGTAGTAACTAATGTCTGAGGTTTCTTAACTACCAGTCCAGCACTCTAAATTGTACCATCTAACTTACTACCAGCAAGTATTCTATGCACTGTACTACCTGTGGAAAGAATAAAAGACCAAATTACAGAATTTGAAAAGACCTCAGAGACCATCTAGTTCAAACAAATCTGGAAGCCATGATGTCTACCTATCCCCTTACCGTCAATCTCTAATTATTAGGGTTTTTTTTTTTTTTGCATTAAACCTCAATCTGTTTCTTTCAATTTCTATTTCTTGTTCCTGGTTCTACTTCCTGAGGTCAAGCTCATCATTCTTTTACATGACAGCTTTATAAATACTCGGGGACTGTGATCACATATTCCTCTAAATCTTTTCTTCTCCTAGATAGGATCATCAATTTCCTTCAAGTAGCCTTCATATAATAGGATCTTCAGGATCTTCATCCTCTTTACAACTCTCCTCTAAATGCTCTGTAGCTTCTTAATACCTTTCCTAAAATGAAGTACCCAAAAATATAAGGCTTGTCCTGATTATACCAAACACCTTATTTTACAAATGATGAAACTAAGATCAGAAAAGAGAAAGGGAAGGAATGAAGGAAGAGGGAAACAATTTCTCCAGCTGCCCCTGCCTGGCTCCAAAATTCTCTTGGCCAGAAAGGCAATACCATTAATTTCAAACATTTTCAACATTTGATAAAGACTCATAATAATTTCATATGAAAAACCCTTGTTGAAGTTGTGTAGGCAGGGAGTAGTGAGGGAGTAGAGAAGTAGGAGGGCAGGCATTGTTTTGTTTTATTTTGGGTTTTTTTGCAAGTATATTTGCATCCCTGGTTTTAGCTAATCCAAAGGTTCTTAGACTTTTGTGACATGAACTCCTTTGGAAGGATAATGAAGCCTATATCTTGCTTTTTAAATAACTGAAGGAAAACCTAAATTTCAGTGGGAGGTGGGTGAAAATAAAGATGTAATTTTTTTCCCAGTCAAATTTATATATCCTTAATGAACATTCAGATTAATAACCTCTGAAACAACTGCAGCCATAGTTTTGACTTTGGCTTTGTATTATGTTTCATTGTGACCCTTAATAAATGATCCTTAGTAGTACCATGGAGCATGGAACACTGATCACAGAAAAATTGAAATGTGACTCAAACTATAGTGGACATAGGGGGCTGTGACATGTGACCAAAAATGACCCATGTGAGAAGAAACATAAAGCATATGTTCAACTGGAAAAGGAAGTGAGCTGGTCATAGAATGAGGGGTAATATTAAAAGACTGAGGAATACGAGTAGAATAAAAAAATCACTGACAATATAGGCCTTTTAAACCTCTCTTACACTTAGCTTCCTTATCTCTAAGATGAGGAATTTGGACTCAACCCTGCAGGTCCTTTCATGTTCAAAAACTTATGATCCTATGATCCTATAGCTCTGGAGTCAGAAGATTTGAATTTAATCCATTCTTCATACCTGTCAAACTAATTTTTGATTTAGCACAAATCTGACCAGGTTACTCCCATATCCAATAGAATCCAGTGGCTCTGTAATACCTGAAGAATCAAGTATAAATTCCTCTCTATAGCATTTAAAACCCTTTACCATCTGGCCCCAACCTATTTTTACTTTTTTATTACACATCACTCTCCTTCACGTGCAGTAGAGTAACCAAACTTTTTTCCTTGCTGTACCTCATACCTGCTCTTTCTTCTCCTGCTTCCATGTCTTTGTAATGGCTATCTTCAGTGCCTGGAATGTACTGCCTCCCCATCTCCATCTGTCAGAACCCATAACCTACTTCAAGGCTCAGATTAAAGCCTTGAAACTGAGGAGGAAATAAGGGAAGGAAGGAAATAAGGGAAGGAAGGAAAGAAAGGATGGAAGGAAGGAAGGAAGGAAGGAAGGAAGGAAGGAAGGAAGGAAGGAAGGGAGAGAGGGAGGAAGGAAGGAAGGAAGGAAGGGAGAGAGGGACGGAGGGAATAGGACAGGGAAGGAGGAATGAAAGGAGGAAGGGAAGAAGGAAGGAAAGGAGGGTGGGAGGAAGGAAGGGAGGGAAAAAGGAAGGAAAGGAAGGAGGGAGGAAGAGAGCGAGGGAAGGAGGGAGGAAGGGAGGAAAGAAAAGTTTTTTCTAAAGGAAAGGAAGCTTTTTCTAATGCCCCCCAATTGCTAGTACTTTAAAGTCTTGTACCTATTTAGAATATACTAACACACATACATGTTGTTTCCCTTACCTATACTGTAATGTCTTTGAGGGCAGGAGCTGCTTTTGCTTTTTTTTATTCTCAATGCCATAGTGTAACATAATGCCATGATTTTATCCTCCCCGTGTGACTTCGGACAAGTCACTTAATTAGTTTGGGCCTCAGTTTCCTTGTAGCTCTACTGCTATGTAGCATTGGATAAATCCCTTAAAGAATATTTATAGGATGGTATGGGCACAATATAAGGGAGTGTATGAATAATAATTTTTAAAAATAACACAGAGTAGAAGCATTCCTCTCTGCATCTGTTGAGAGAGTTCCCACATTCACAAAATAACAGATCCATCTAGCACTAATGGCATGAAATGGCTAATACAGCTTACCAAAGCATCTACATGACTTCCCCAGAAGGAATTTAATTTATGCCATTAGGAAATCTGATATAAAATTATCATTATAAATATTATGTTTTTTTCAGGTCTTGTACTCATAAATATTTCAATGTTTTGCCATATGGACATTTCGCCCCAAGAAGGGTGGAGACTAGATTCATTGAAACAGAAGTACGATTGAATTTGCAATTCATTTCTTTTTCTGAATGACTTCTTATTGTGATATCTGCTTTCACTTTGTCTTCCAAATATATTTTGTATTCATGTAACAAAAGTGGAGGTCACAGAAAAGGAAGATGCTTTTGTTGGGGCTTTTCACCCAAATGTGGAAACAGAAGAAAATGGAGCTATTGTCTACCAGGGGTGGGGAACCTGTGGCCTCTAGGTCACATGTGGCCCTCTAGGTCATCAAGTGCAGCCCTAGTCAAAGCACCACACTTGAGGACCTAGGGAGCCATATTGTATGAAATTTAGATTTAGTTGAAGAGCCACACTTGAGGACCTAGAGGGCCACATGTGGCCTGGAGGCCACAGGTTCCCCACCTCTGGCATCCCTTCCTGAAGAAGAGATGAAAACACCTTTGAAAAGCCACTTTGAGCCACCGTTGGCTATGTGACAAAAAACAAATAGGTAAGGAGTTTTATCATTTATCATACCCTTATTTATATGTACATATGTACACGGTGCATGTATTGGGATCTGGCAAAAAGTATGTGTAAGCCCTTGTCACTAAATTCCAGCAGAGAGCTTCCTATAGTAATATGTAGTGTCACTGACAATTCATGCTGAATATCATTCTCTACTTGTATTTCATTAGGCTTACAAGGCTGCATTCTTTGAAGCTAGCTGTAATAAATAAGCTTTTATTATCCCGGATCTTCCTTCTCAGATATCACATTGATGTGCAAAAGAAAAATTCAATACTGAGGTAACAGAGAAGCTTCTAATCTCCCTTTAATCATTATAAAATGACCATTTAAAGAAAAAAATAGGGTTTTTTAGATTAGCTAATATATATGCCCAAATAACATTATGTTTGAGTTAGACTCATAAAAACATGGAATAATTCACATGGAAGATGAAACTGATGCCATACAGAAGCAGTCATCTTCATACTAAAAAAGTACAAAGTACTTGTAGCTGTGTAGTGCAAAAGAGAACAGAACAAAATTTTGATGAAAGAATGACCTGATATCACTAGAAGAATTTTATCTTTCCTATTCTAATGATGTAAAAGTTAATAGAGAAGTTACAACCTGATTCCTTATTATATTTATACACAAATCCTCCCTTTGAGATCATTGTCATTGGTCCTTTCTCTACCAATGCAGATCACAACTCATCCAAGCCTTTTCATCCTGTCCATGTTGGACAAGCAACAGGGATGAGCCTTCAATTTGAAGTCAGAGGAAAAATGTTCAAATTCAAAGTCTGCTATTTAATAACATTTGCAGGTGTCATTAGCTTCTGATATTAGATGTGTTTCAACTTCCCTAGATCTCAGTTTCAAATCTTAAATACAAAGGAACTTGATTATTTTATCACATCACATAGATACAACATAAATCAAATTATGTTCCCTGAAGTATAGATGCAAAAAAACAAAAACAAAAAATAACTCTCAATGTGACATAGTTTAATGATCTTAGTAGTGTCTACATCTGGCTAACCAAAGAAGCCCCAGGGAGATCAAAACTCTTCAGTCACTGTCAGAGTGATAAAAACAGTAAGGACCCAAGACTTTTTTTTTCTTTTTCCTTGCTTGTAGCAAATTTTAATGTCAACTAGCCATCAATTCCTAAGGAGTGTGTTCTCCCTGACTCCTCCTACCATCCACTAGTATGAATCAACATCACTATAAAGCACCTGGCTCCACAATCCCTTCCTCCAACAACTGATCCTATTAGACCCAGATAAGAACCCTATAAAAGCCCACCATAGTTTAATGGGGTACTGTGTCTCCCTCCTTCTGGGATGCCAGAAAGGTGTGTCCAATTCCAGTTAGGTCTTAGCTTATCTGATCTGTTTTGATCATACTTCCTAAATGTCCTTTATATTGTATGTTTCCTCAATAAAGCTGGGTTGCTTTACTGTTTTGTGGTGCGTTTCATGTTCCCTTGTACAGGACTCTATTATTATTAGCCTTTCTAAGTCTGCATTGAGACATAGTATTATAAATTGGGTGATAGTCCTATACCCCAACAATGCTGTAAGAATTGTATGATGTTTTCCTGCAGAATTTCACAATTTAAAGTATTAGAAGAAAAAATTGGCAAGGATTCAGGGATAGAAAGTTATTCACTTTTTAAAAAAATTGACTTAAATTCTAATTCCACTTATTATATTCTAGAAGCAGATACACTTCAAACTTCCAAAGATGCATTATTGAATTTCAAAAGACCCATGTGAGTTATGTTGCGAGTACTACTATCCATCCTTACAGATCATAACTTCTCTATAGTAAATAAACTTGATGACTTATTGTGGACAAATAATTTATTCCCTGCTGACCAAATTTCAGTGATTAGACCTTCATTTTTGGTATTAAACCTATAATAAATGATTGCAGTGGAGAACACGATAACTGCTCTGAAGTTTAAATTCTTAGAAAATTGCCCAGGGCAATGGTTAAATGACTTGCCCAGAGTCACATAGTCAATCAATAAATCAGACAGTAAATATTTATTTATCATATACTATGTGCCAGACTCTGTACTAAGCACTGGGAATACAAAAAGAGGCAAAGGCAGTCCCTGTCCTCAGGGAGTTTAGAATCTAATGACAGCTGTTAGAGATGGCACTTGGACCGACCCAGGCCATCCTGATGCTGATCCAGCTCTCCAGCCTGTAGCCTATGTATTTCTCCTAAGTTATATTCTCATTTCAGTCCAATTGATAGCAACAGAAAATGGATTCCTACTCTGTGGTAAACACAGAAAACAACAGAGATCTTGTAAATAGTCCTTTGATATGGGAACCAAGATAATCATATCCTCAGGATTAATTTGGGTTCTCAAATTCAGATGTTCTGTTTCTAACAAATTTAGTGGATAGAACATCCAAGAAGCTCCAAGACAGAGAGAAATTAGAAAAGAATTCTTGTCATCTTTTGGTCAAGGAAACCAGAGAAGAAAGATTGAAATGATTTCTGTATAATTGATACAAATTAAGCTAAGCTCTCAGTCAATACTATAATTGCTGGGGTAATAATCATGGAAAAAATGTCATTGGGTGCTCCTGGATTTGTGATAATTTTCACAGTTTGACCTTGGGTTATACCTTTTCACTTTTGGGAAGTCAATGTGGGCAGGCATGTAGGCAACAAGTATTTATTAAGCACTATGTGTCAGGTATTGTATTAAGGATAAAAATATAAACAAACAAACAAAACACAGTCTCTGCTCTCAAGGAGGGTAGTGGAATGATGATATATAAAAGGCAGCTGAAAAATGGATGGGGATGGAAAGGAGAAAGCATTGATGGGAGGAGAAAGTATTCTTGAAGTATAATGAGGGCAATGATGTCAAAGTCCACAGAATCAGAACAGCTAAGAGGGAAAGCAAGCGTATCTTGCTAGAGCCTATCCCCAAGTGGAATCCCCGGAAAGAACATACCAATGGAAGAAGGCCAGTATGTGATGGTGTTGTTATGTGGTGAGACAGTCACAGATACTGAGGGATATTTCAAGGTAAAAGGGTAACTAATTAATGGTAGTGAAATCTGAGATTCAGTAGCAAAGCTGGGATGCCAAAATATATTGGCTTCTGAGTTCCATGGTTCTCCATCATTATGTGCTGAGTCACATGCTATATAATTGTCACCTCCCTTGATTGTGGAACAGGAAGCAGTTAACTAGTTGAGCTGAAATTTTGACCTGAGATTTTCCTCTATCTTTTTTAGCTCATCTTCTTGTATCTTGAGTGCTCATGGTTCATCTATCATGTGGGATGTTGAGAACATTGCTGGCAAAAAAAGAAACAACCCCCACACCCCCAAAAAAATAAAAGAAAAAAAAAACTAAAACTAACTTTTCTTTCTCTTTTAAAATTGCAAATTCTAAAGCAAAGAGATAGGGACCTGAAGTATTTCATCCCTGTGAAAATGTTCTTAAAATAGATTAGAAGGATCACCCCACAGAACTAGAGAATAAAATGTATGATTCATACTCTAGTATTAAGGGAGATAGAGTGAATAAGAAAGGATTCAATATTTCTATTTCCTGCCTTCCTGCCCCAGTTTGATCTCCCTTCTATTCAAGCATATAACCTTCAATCATTACAATAAGACTTCAAAAGTTATGTAAACATGAGCTATTATTATTGATACTATAAATATTCCTTATGCCAATGTTTGATGTCCCAAAGGCAGCATGGTGTACAAAGATCACTAGACTTGGTGTTGGAAAGAATGGGGTTCAAATCTTAACTCTCTCACTTAATTCCTGAATTTCAATTAACTGTCTAAATTATAAGTAATAGATGGATTTAGTATGTGTGTGAATGAGGGAATTCCCACATTGATAAAAATGTCAGGTACTAGATATATTGATATTCATTTCCAATCTTTACAGTTCTGAAACCATCAGGCTCCTGGAAAAATAGGAAAAAGTTTGAAGACAGAGTCAAGATAGCAGAGGAGGAGGAGGAAGAAATACAGTAAGCTCCCCATCCAACAACAATAACAACAAAAACTAAAGAATCCCCAACAGATGTAGAAAATGCACTACAACAAATCCTGATTTAAAAAAATCAAGAAAAAAATCACTGAGTGATTTTTCAAGCCCAAATTAGCATGAGGAGACAGAGAATTGTACAGAAACTGAGGACAGTGTCAAGCCAGAAGAGTGCACATGGACCACTCAAATGCAGGAAGAGGCTCTGAACCATGCCAAGAACAGGTCCAAGATCCAGTACTGTTGTTCAGTTGTTTTTCAGTTATTTCTGACTCTCAGTGACCCCATTTGGGATTTTGTTGGCAAAGACACTGGAGAGGTTTGCCATTTCCTTTTCCAGCTCATTTTATAGATGAAGAAATTGAGGCAAATGACATTAAGTGACTTGCCCAGGGTCACATAGCTACTAAGTATCTGAGGCCAGATTTGATCTCAGGAAGATGAGTCTTCCTGACTCTGGGTCTGGCACTTTATCCACTGAACCACCTATATCTAGTACAGAGGGGCTTAAACATATGAATGATATGGGAACAAATGCCAAGAAACAGGTTTGCCATTCACTACATAGTTCTAGGTCACAGATCTTGGGCAGACTGAGGATACCTGGGCCTATGGAGGACATTCCAGGGTAAGGAGAGGTTATAGGCCCCAAACTGTGAAGCAAGAGCAGAATTAGTTTAAGAGCAAATAGCAGCTACATGGTTCTGAGACAAGGAGCAAAAGAGGGTCTTCTTACCTCTAACCCAATCTGTCACATGTAGCAGAAAAAAATGAGGGTAGGAATCCTAGACCAAAAAGGAGCATGCATTTCTATCACTCTAAACCAGCAGAACTTTCTGGCTAGTTGATAGTAGCTGAATCCAGAAGTCGTCTACTGGAACGTCAAATAGGCAAATGCACAGGCCTGTTGCTTAGACCTAAACCTGTATCAGAAACATGCCAAGCTCAGTACAAGAGGGCAGTGATTAGAATTTGCCCAGATCAGACCACTTTTGGAAAACTAAAAACTTGAAGGTCCCCAGTCTTAGCACTTGCTGAGATCTTGAAATAACACAATACTCAAGACCTAAAGAAAGTAGAGATTCCTTTCAAGAGTGCACAGAGCCAAGCTCTAACATTCCAAAGTCAGCAAGTACATATATGAAGAATGAGCAAACAAAATAATAATCTCAGCAAAAAAAAAGCTATTTGAGTGACAGCAAGACAAAGATACAAGACAAAACTAAAAGCAACTAAGCATCCATTAGCAAAGCCTCAAAGGAAAGCATAACCAAGGCCCACCTTCCACTAAAATTCTGAAAAAAGATGAAGCAAGAGTTATTTGATTGTTTGTTTCTTTATATATTTAACAAATGAAATGAGAGCAGTAGAGGGAAAATTGGAAAAGGAGTTAGATCTATGGAAGTCAAACTGTGAAAATTATCACAAATCCAGGAGCACCCAATGACATTTTTTCCATGATTATAGTACTATAGTCTAGTCTATAGCACAAACCATATGGAAATTAGAATCCATCAAATAGAAACTAATGACTTCATGAGACAACAAGAAAAAAAAATTAAAAATAGAAGAAAGTGTAAGGTATCTCATGGCCAAAACAACAGACTTGGAAAACAGATCAAGTTAAGATAATTGAATTATATGTTTGAAATAAAAGCCTAGACATTATATTTTGAAACATCTTAAAAGAAAACTGCCCAGAACTCAGAAAAAGAGGGCAAAGTAGAAACAGAAAGAATATACTCATGACCTTCAGAAAGAAATCTCAAAATTAAAACTTCCAAGTACAGTATAACTAAGGTTCAGAGTTTCCAAGTCACGTATATTGGACACTGCTAATCCTATAAGCAACCAGAGGGGAAAAAGGAGTCACAGTCAGGATTTTTTATGATTTAGCAAACAAAACTATAGAGGAGCAGGGAACTTGGAGTATGATTTTTCAGAAGTCAAAGGATAAAGGTTTATAGGAAAGAATAACTTACCCAGAAAAATTGAATATTTCCTCCTTTAGGAGAAAAAAAATGGATTTTTAATGAAATAGGAGACTTCCAAGCATTCCTGATGAAAAGGCCAGAGCTTCATAGAAACTTTGAAGTTCAAACATAGGAGTGAAGAGAAACATAAAAAGATAAAAATGAATGCATGGTTGCCATTATATAAGTTGTTCTGGTAGTGGGGAGTGACTGACACTAGAACATTGCTCTTATCTGAACTGGCAAAGGAAAGAAGAATACACTTATATATAGTCGAATGCAGAAATACATTTCACTCAACAGAGAAATAGGAAGGAAAAGAGAAAAAGGATAAATGGAATTAGAGGGAAAGTAGATGAGTAGATTAAGGGAAAGATTGTGCCTAAGCAAAAACCAAACCAAAACACACACACTCACACACACACACACACACACACACACACATATAAATAATGATTAAAATATTGATAGCTATTTCTTTTAGTGCCAAAACCCTGAGGGGGTGGCTATCTTGGGAAATGGCTAAACAAGTTACAGTATGTGTGATAGAATACTATTGTGACATAAGAAATGTGTAAGGGATGGTTTTAGAAGAACACTGGGAAGACTTGTATGGAATGATGTAGAATGAAATGAGCAGAACCAGAACAACTTATATAATGACAACCATGCTCTAAAGACCAAAAAATAAAAATAAAGTAAAATTAAAAATTAAAAAAAACAGCAACAAAAATGTTGAAGGACTTAGGAAATCTTATTCCAGAGGATTAATGATGAAACATGTTACCTACCTCCTGATAGACAGGGAAGGATTCAGAAACCAGAAAGAGAGGTGTGTGTGTGTACACACACACACACACACACACACACACACACACACACACAGACACACACGTTGGATATCGCTAATACACAAATTTATTTTGCTTGATTATACATGCGTGTAGCAGTAATTTTACTTGTCTTTCTTTTTCAGTTGGTGGATAGATGAAAAGGAAAGAAGAAAGACCTTTGATGATAAAAAAAATAAACAGGAAAGACTGTTTCACTTACACCAAACACGTACAAAACTAATTTGTACTGGAATGCTAATTTAATGAGTCACACTGAACAATAGACCTTACAGAAGACCAGAAAGTTGCCTCTTCGGCAGATGGAAGCTGACAAATGTAGATACCTATTGACAAAAAGTCTTCCAACTATGAGGATGGTTCAATAATCTAGGCATCTTTACCTTCTAGACTCTTCCCTTCACGTGACCAATGCAGGAAATACTGAATGAAACATCACTACAGGATCAAGACTGTTTATCAAAATATGCAAGAAGGATTAGAATAGTAACAATTCCCATTTCTAAAGGGTTTACAGTTTCTAAAATATTTTTTCTTATATCAGCTCTAAGATTATTATCCTTATTTTATAAATGAAGAAAGGTTCAATTACTTGCCCATGGTCATGTCATTTTTCTGGTAAGTGGCAGAGGAAGGACTTAAGACCAGGTTCTTCTGCACAGTATTCTTTCCACTATACTATAGCACCTCTGCATAAAAATGGATTTCTTTTTTGAAGAAAATATATACTCAAATGGACTTCTGATCCCTTTGACCTGAGAATTCTACCCCATGATGCCTATCCTGTGGGACTTTTGCCTGTGTACTACCAGAAATTTACCATAAGGGCTCCTTCCCAAAATATGAGTTTTTTTAAAAAAAAAAAAAAAACTTAGACAATGAGTAAATATTTACCTAAATAATTAAAGATGATACCTTTAAAAGATTATAAATAAACAAAATTTCAAGATAACTTTCTCATTAACTTTGCCTTATTTGTTTCTTCTAAACTTTATTTATATGCAAGCACTGAATAAATATTCCTTTCTGAAGCTCCTTTCTTACTTAGACATCCGTAGCATGGTTTGTTGTGGGGGAGGGGAGGTGATGCATTTAGGGTCAGAAGGCCTGTATTAGAATCTCTGTGATTTTGAACAATTCCTTATCTGAGTCTCAGTTTCCTATTCTACAAAATGCTGTCAAGTTTGAAATCTCCTTCCCCAGTTCCCTGACTTTACCACCAAGAACTTTTATCAAATCACAATTTTCATTACCTCTGGAAAAGATATTTTAATGGAATTGCTCTGTTATTCAGCTCAATGTCTTTGTGTATTTGCAATCAAATTGGGTTTGAGTGACGTTTGTGACATCAGAGGCTTTTAGACCACGTTGGTTTAAGTCGCATTTTTGTGACCATTTTAGGTCACGTGGGTGAGTTGCATGTGTGACTCACCTTTGACCCTGAACAAGATATATAAAACCAGGGGTTGGCTTCCTTTTTATGGAGCTCTGAGTTGCAGCGGTAGTGACGCATGACTCGGCCGCTGTGGAGCTCCCCGGCTGAACTCAGATGTTGGTAACTACAAACTGTATTTGTTTTGTTTGTAATTTGTTTGTATTGGCTCTGAAGTTCAGGGTGCTGGCTTTTTCCCCTGAACTAAGTGAATGATATTTGTATGCTGGATTAAAGGAATATTGTTAACCCCTTAACGTTGCTTTCCTTAGTAAAGCAGATCCAAAGGACCTGGGCTTTTGCAGCGTTCTGTGTGCTGGTTGTTGTTGGTTTTACATCCCCACAGCAGCTGCTAGCACAGATTGTTGAAACACTTTGAGACTTCCCAGATGATAACTCCTTTCCCTGGACATTACTCACTTATATGTGTTGTTTCCTCCATTAGACTCAGCATCTTGAAGCAGGAACTGTCTTGATTTTGTATTTATATCCATAATGCTGATTGCAATGCTTGCCAGTCCTAAACTATGTGATACAGTGCAGAAAGTGCTGGATTTGAGATCAGAAAGATGTGAATTCAAATTCTGCCTCAGAGAGTAGCTACATGACCCTGGGCAAGACATTTAACCTGTCTGCCTCAGTTTCTTCATTTATAAAATAGCACCTGCTTCACAAGGTTGTATGAGGATCAAATAAGACACCACATGCAGAGTGCTTTGTAAATTTTAAAATACTAGATAAATGGTAGCATTATTAACTAATTAATGATTGTTTTTCATTCACTCATGCTCTCATTTTATAATACTTATATTACCTAACCCCAAAGGGTTATCAGCAGAAACATGTTTTATGAAATGCAAAGTCCTACTGCAATCTCAGTTATCACCACCACTACCACCACCACCATCATCGTCATCATTGTAGTCATCGTCGTCATTATCATCATCATCATGCCTCCTGTTTATTTTTCCTCAATATTATTATGGCTCTTTATCAAAGCAGTCATCTCTCAAAAGTGGGGTATTTCTTCCCTCTTTCAATTAGAAAGGAAGAAAAGCAGTATATGGCAACATAGCAAGGGATTTTTAGGTTGGTTCCCTTTTCTATAGAGCATAAGTTGCTGCAACTGTGCTTAAAATAAATTTGGCAGGAAGTCAAGGGAGACTGGCAGGACAATGGGCAGTCTCACTCTGAATATAGAGACACAGAGGGAATATTCTCCACTCCCAGTACAACCTATACTTCACAGGCTTTGGGGAGAAGAGTGGACCCTGGAGAGGGGATTTCTGAGTCTCAGAAGTATAGATTCTTCACCTTTTTTTTCCCCTTTTAATGTCATGAGCCCCTTTGTCAGTCTAGTGAAGCCTGTTACCACTTGTCAGAATAGTAATTGTAAGTGAATAAAATATATAAAGTTATAAAAGAAACCAAATGGTTAATGAAAATAAATGTTATTTTTCTCCATCCAAGTTCACTAACACTCTAAAATTTTAGGGGTTCATGGAGCCCAGGTAACAAATTCTTGCCATAAAATAATTTCCTATCATGAAGACTGGAATAAGATCCCTTTCTTCAGTTATCCAGTGAAGTGAGACTTGTTCCAATTAATTTACATACAATGCTTATTTAATTAACAGACTCTCCAACAAGTTACCCTAGGGAGGAGTAGCAACCTGCAACTTTTACAGATATTCTGAAATAAATTTGTTTCTACACTAGTTTCTGAAAGACGCTTTATCTACATAGCAGAACATTTTGAAGAAAATGTAAATGTTTTTGAACAGAGTTTTAAGTTAGTTTCATTACAAGAACATGTATGAATTTGAGAAATGAATAGCATGAAGCAACCAGGAAGAGTGAAGAAATAAAAATAAAGAGTTTAAAGATTCTGTATTCAGATATGTATGCTATCATCCAAGCAAAGAAGGGGAATTGGAGTTGGAGCAAAAAAGCATATACTAAATTATAAAAAAAATTAATGCCACAGATTTTTACCTCTCAAGTCACCACGTTAACTGAAATAGCTTTAGGGATTCCTGATTGTAGCTAGGAACTTTTCATTCAAAGAGTTAGTGATCTAGGAATCCTAATGAAAGCTCAGCAGTGAGTGAAGAGGAAAATTAACCTAAAACTAAAATTAAGGGCTGAGACTGGAAAGTTCTGCATCCACAAAGAGAGGTCCTCAGACATTATTCAATCAAGGAGTATTTATCACTGCTCAATCAGCAAGTATTTATTAATCACCTACTATTTGGCAGGCTCTATGCTAGGAGCTGTGGATACAAATACAATAATTAAAACTGTTCCTATTCCCAAGAGTTGGTTTTAATTTCCAAGGGATCTCAACCCTTAGAGTTTACATACAAAAGGGTCTATTATATATTTCTCCATTGTCTGTATGACTCCAGGCAAGTCATTTAGCCTCAGTCCTATAGGTAAGTATTTAAGTCTCCTCAAGCTTGACAGGACCTAGAACTAGTGCTGTATTGGCAGAGACTTTGAAAACTCCCAGAGAGGTTCTACCCACCACAATGAGCATAGCCATCACATTAAAAACCAAACAAACAAACATGAAATTATATATGAAAGGCACTAAAAGTGTTTTGACCTTTCATCCTTCCAGTTCATTTATTTGTCATATATTCATCCATCCATTGATTCAATCAAGGTACTCAGGGAACTCTGTAGTGGGTCCTTTGTTAAAGCTTGGAATTCTTCAAGAACCTTTAGATGCTCTCTCCAATGACATAAATCAATCATTCTATCAGCAAGCATTTATTAAATGATTCTCATGTGCCACATACTGTGCAAAGCATAGGGAATAGAAATCTAGCACAGCACAGTGGCTAGCTAGGCACTGATTGACTGAGGTCAGAAAAGCTAACAGTATTTACCAATCTCTGTCCTTTAATTAATGGTTTGCCTTTGGTTCATTGCTTTGAGGTCAACAGATTTGTCTGTTTCTAACTAAAAAAAATCTAAGCTTAACAATTGAAATAAAATAATAATTTTCATAGAAATGGTAGAACAGGAAAAGAACATCAAACATGAAATTATAGGCCTCTATTATATACAATTTGTGTATGTGTGTGCATAAGGTATGTGTATATATGTATATATATATGTGTTCATGTGCATATGTGTATATATTTTTAAATGTTTGACAATTACATTTAAAAATATTTAATATTATTTTTTTTAAATTGAGTTCCTAATAGTCTACCTTCCTCCCACTCCTCTCTACCTCTTGTGCAGGCAAGAAAAATCATACTGATTAAACATGTCAAATCATGCAAAACATTTCTGTATTAGACATGTTGAAAAAGAAAACATACAAAACAAGAAAAATAAACAAAGAAAAAGAAGTATGGTTTAATCTCCACTCAGAGTTTATTGGTTCTCTCTCTGGAGGTGGATAGGATTTTTCATCACGGGTCCTTTGGAATTGTCTTGGATCATTGTCTAGATCAGAGTAGCTATGTCTTTCACAGTAGATCATTTTTACAATATCGGTGTTAACTTGTACATTGGTCTACTGGTTGTACTCACTTAGCTTTGCATCAATTAATATAGGACTTCCCAGGTTTTTCAGAAACCATCCTGCTCATCATTTCTAATAGTATAATAATATTTCATCACAATCATATACTACAACTTGTTCAGCCATTCCCCAATTGATAGGCAACCCCTCAATTCCCAATTCTTTGCCACCACCCAAAGGGCTGCTATAAATAATTTTGTACAAATAGGTCATTTTCCATTTTCTTTGATCTCTTTGGGATACAGACTCAGTAAATGGTGTTACTGGGTCAAAGAGTATGCACAGTTTTATAGCCCATTAGGTGTAGTTCCAACTTGTCCTCCAGAATGGTTGGACCCTGGTATGAATTTTAAACTCAATGCATCCAAAACAGAAGTCATTATCTTTTTCTCTCAAAGCAACACTTTTGTCAAACTTCCTTATTACTATCAAAGGCACCACTATCCTTGCAACAAAACCATAAACCAAGCCCTGATTCATAACATTTAGTCACTGAAATTTGATAATCAGTTAGAACTGGGTCCAGCACATCCTTGCCTACATTTGGTTTGAAATGTCTAATAGACAGTGGAGTGGGTGATGTGGGGCTGGAACTCAGAAAAAGAGTTGGATGTATAGGCTGAAAATCATCAGCTTAGAAATAATCATTGAATTTATGGGAGCTGATGAGATTACCAAGTGAGATAACATAGAAGTAAAAGAAAAGAGGGACCAAGACAGCATCTTGGGGGACACCACAGTTAATGGATATAACATAAATAAACATCTAGCAAATTAGATTAAGAAGGAAAGCTAGACAGGTAGAAGAATCAAGAGAGAGTGGTGTCAAGAAAACCCTGAGAGGAGAGAGTACTTCTCTTTGTTTTAGTGTATTGCACCATGACTTACTGTATATAAAAACTTCACATTGTCTTTTGCTGGTCCTGTATAAAAATATTTTCCAGCTTAGTAAGAACTGCCAAAATTTTCACTCTGCTGGCATAACTTTTAAGTCCTGAGGTTATGTCCACATCAAAAAAGAGGCTTTAGAGGAGGATTTTAGTGGAAGAAAGCTAGTAATCAATTTCCTTATTTATATTTCATAAATCTATAGGCATATGCTGTAAAAGATTGCTCTACAAAGTTTTGCAGTATCCTTAATATATGAAAATTAAGTTTCCAAAGCCCATTAAGACATAGATTGGTTGATACATCATTTCTATTAAGAATAATATTGTTGTTAGAGAAAGAAAAACAATTATCCTATAATATTATTTTATCAAATATCATATTTTTATGGGTCCAGTTAATAAAGCATAATAATAACTCACAATTATTAAGTGTTTTATGATTGATAAACTGTTTTCTTCATGACAACTTTTGTAATAGATACTGAAAATAATATTACCATAGTTTTGCATATGATGAAATTGTTGTTTTGACATCAATTGAAGGGACTTGCCCAGGATAATAGTGCTAGCTAGTGTTGGATGCAGAATTCCTTTTTAGGAAATTTTACTCTGAGTCCAGCACTCTGTAACATGCCTCTACCAAGTGCACATTAGATATGCCTATACTAAATTTATTTAAGTAGATGTACACTTATAAGTGTCCACTTGAACTTGTGAATGCAATACATACACACACACACACACACACACACAGATGTACACATGTGTATGTACATCTGCATGCTTCTTGGGTACAGAGTAAATTTTGTATGTATATAAAATCTACATCATCATATACAAAATCATAGTGAGTAATTTTGTATACGTGATGTTTATATTTCCATAGACACTCAAATATGTGTGCACATATATATGTGGTGGAGGTTTGAGCCTATGATTTTATCAATGTGTACAACATCTCCCATGAAGAAACTTCCTTCGACAATGCAGAACAACAACTATTTATTCTGAATTTTTTTCTAATTTTCTAGACCTTCCTGGGGAGATTGAGAGGCTAGGTGAATTGTCCATGATCACACATAATGATTAAGTGTCAAATGCAAAACTTGGACATAGGTTTTTTTTGAGTGGAAGGCTAGCTCTCATTATTCAATGGTGCCTCTCTCTATATATAGACTTGGTATATGTGTATATGTGTGTGTGAGTGTATAATTTTTTTGGTGCTTAGTCATTTCAGTCATGTCTGCTTCACTGTGACCCCATTTGAGGTTATCTTGGCAAAGATACTGGAGTAGTATGCCATTTCCTTCTCCATCACATTTTACAGATGAGGAAACTGAGGCAAACAGGGTAAGTGACTTGCTCAGAATCATATATCTAGTAAGTATTGAAGGCTAGATTTGAACTCAGTTCTTCCTGAATCCAGGCCCATAGCTCTATCCACTGCACCACCCAGCTGCCATATATGTAATTGCATGTATTTAAATTTTAATAAATATCAATTGATATAATAAGTATTTCTATAACTTACTTTAATTATATATTGAGTAGGGCATCATTATGTGAATGTGTGTGTTTATATGTGTAGTCCTAGAATGTTGCAACTGATATAAAATGTATATATGCGTATGTGTGTGTGTATGTGTATCTCCAATATGTATATATTGTCCTATGAAACTTTATTAGGTCAGGGGTTTAGATTTAATTAAAATCATGTTCCTACAGAAAACTTTTCTTCATTTGAGACTGCTGCAACTGAAATAACATTTCACTATGTAGAGGAGATAAAATTTGGATGGATGTTGTAAGGGTTAAAATATTATTGAAATTAATTATTATCTTTCCTACATTTTATTAACCTGGACGTTTTCCCGCTTGAGAACACATGATGCACTGAATTTATGGTATACAATCCTGTTTCAGGAGAAATAAAGCAACTTAGATGATATCCCATTTTAATTCATTGAAGTATAATGGATAATAAATTATTTAGTTTAATTAAAACCTCTTTATCAGATGGCCATTTACCCATGACATTGTTATGCACACCTAGTGTTCTACAGAAGGCATCATTTCCATTTCTCTTCTCATTTCATTCACAGATCCCTTTAATTGCATTTCAAATTACATTCCTTTTTACAGTCATTCTTCAGACCCTGAGTAACCCCATAGCAGACAGACACTTCTTCCATTCCCTTCATCCTGGGTATTTTAGAAGCTACTGTGAGGGCTCTGGCTTTCAAATCCACTATTTTCTAACCTTTGAATGGAGAAGAAATTGGACATGCTGGATATATCTTTATGTATTCAAGTGTTTCTTTTCTTCTTTTTCTTTTGTTGTTGCTGAGTTTTTCTTGTAAACCAATATTGTGGACATAACCTTTTAAATTCTCCCCAAAGACTGAATATCCTTTTTAGGAGCAAAATTCTAGGATTTCTAGTTAAAAGGAAATCTATAGGAATATCCATAATAGAGACAGCTGTCTTCATTTGGAATCAAAGGACTTGGATTCAAGTTCAATCTCTACTGTTTCCTCACTTAGTGACTTTGGGCAAGTCACTTAAACTTTCTGGGCTTTGTTTCTTCATTTGTAAAATGGAAGCATTAATGCTTTCATTTCTACTTCCAAGGACTATTATGAGGATCAAATGAGATAATAAACTTTAATTGTGTTTCATTTAAATCTAAAGTTCTTACTATGTGCTAGGGCCTGGGAATAGGGAACCTAAGGCCTCAAGGCCACATGTGACCCTCTAAGTCCTCAAGTGGGGCCTTTTGACTTAATCCAAACTTCACAACAAATCCCCTTAATAAAATGATTTGTTCTGTAAAATGTGGACTCAGTCAAAAGGCTGCATCCAAGGATCTAGCATGCCACATGTGGCCTTAAGGCCGTAGGTTCCCCACCCCAGGTAGGTACTGATCTGGACAAGGGGATTACTCTGATAACAAATGTATTTGTGAGTCAGACATCTTGGGAATTCCTTGGAACAATAATACAATCACACATCAAAATACATCTCTATCTATCCATGCTGGTTGCATATCCCATAGGCAGTAGGAATACAAAGGTGAAAAAAATGACATTCTTTTCTCAAAGAGCATGAAATACAGTACTACATATTGACTATAAAGCATTCAATGAATGTAAAGTACTATTGTTTTTAATGCTAAGGTTCCAAATGCTCTGCTTATTTCCTGGATTATTTCCAGCCTCATCTCCCCCATTCTCCTAACCAGTCCTGTTGCCAACCCTTCTCTAGCCTGTTCAGTTAGAAGGGGTTAATAGTAGAAGTTGTTCTCATTCTTTGAGATTCTATTTGGCTTCATAATACTAACAGTAACTGCATATTTGATAAAGTTTTTAACTATGCTACATTTAAATGAAGAATACCAAAATCATAGGTTAGAATAGGAAACCGAGAACAATCAACACAGAATCTGAGAAATACAGAATTATTTAATTAATGTATGTGTTTACATATGGGCATATATATTACATATGTGTAAATTATATATATATATATATACATAAATGTATATATAACATATAATTAGTAATGTTGCATAAAGCAAATTTATTGTAATAAGAATAACTTTTAATACCTCAATTAAAAAGTAGGAATGTTTGTTAATTTAACATAATTGATAGTTTAGTGAGAATAAGTTTTACCACCTTAATAGTTTTTCAGTTTTGCAGAATTTATTTTATTTCGTTTTAAGCCTCTATTTTGTAGTTATCTATTTTGAGTAGTCATTTTCCTTTAAGTTGTTTTTTTGAATGTAAAATAAGCACCTATGTGGTATGATGTAGTAAGCAATATGTGTGTATTTTTAAGCAACTGATAAATGAATGTGAACCTTCTGATAAGAGAGACTGCCAATGGGAGGAAAATTATAAACAACTTTACCAGTCATTTTGAAATAAACTAACAATCAAATTGTGTGCTAAACGATTTAGAAACACCTATAGCTGAAAGTATAAAAACCCACCTGAGACCTCAGCGATCAGTATTTAACTAGGGTTAACTTCTACCTTCTTATACTTGGAACCATGACTCAAGGGTAGTCCTGATTGATAAATGGAGATTTTGGAGAATTTCCAGATGATTAAATATCGCAGTCTCTCTCTGGCTGGGCAGAGACTGATCCTTGTTGAGTCAATTAAGAAAGAAGTCTCTTGAATCTCTAAAACATCAGGGTGCTGGTTTCTTCTTGCAGATAATATTTGAATGCTTTGATTAATCAAGTTTGGCTGCATGCATTGTGAAGTATAAGTCTGGTCAGGAATTAGTCTTCCTGATTGCTAGCCAGTACACATAATGGTAAATCATCTAAATATGTGCACCATAGATTAATAAAACATGTATAGATACAAGTCTCTGTGTGTGTATATGCATACATATGTATATGTGTATTCATGTATGTAACATATATGTATACACATAACAAGTATTTACATAGTGCATTAAAGTTTGCAAAATACCTTACAAATGTTATCTCATTTTATATCAATGATAAACCTAGAAGGTAGCTGCTATTATTAATCCCCATTTTATAGATGAGGAAACTAAGGCTGTGAGAGGTTAAGTGACTTACCTAGGGTCATACAGCAAGTGTCTAAAGCTGGATGTAAACTCAAGTCTTACAAACTCCAAGGATAGTACTCTATCCATTCTGCCACCCAGCTGTCTAGCTCTATATGTTATGTGTGTATATTTATCTGTGTGTATATATTTATGTGTGTATGTATATGCCTGTGTACATGCATATGAATATGTTATGTACATTATGCATGTATGTATGTGTAAATTAATATGGCCATCTAATTCAACTCATGCCTGAAAGGAACCTTCATAAAAATATACCTTGAAGATAGTTATTTTCTGTCCCCCACTCTTTGCATCTCTCCTCCAGTCTTCCCTTTTCCAGGCTAAACCTTGCCAGGTATTTCCATCACGCCTGTTATGACATGATTTAAGGCCTTTCACTATCCTAGTTATGCCTCCTCCAGCTCATTACTGTTCCTCTTAAACTGGGACCATCCGAACTCTGGCCACCAGGACAGAGAACAGAAATCATCACCTCCATCTACCTTAAAGCTTTGCTTTTTTTTTTAATATTGCCCAACATCTCTGGATTCCCTCCCCATTTCTCTTTTCCCTTTAACAAATTTATTTCACTAATTTATAATTATACTTCCTAAAAGTCACTAATATTGCCCTGCTCTGATCTCACTCCAATGCTAAGAATTGTTTTGAAACAGTTGATAGATTATAAGCTGAGACTTAACCATCGTAATAAATAGGACAAGCATAAAAACAAATTGGAAACATTTTTCTTAAAATTCTATATGTGCCATTCCTTACTGTCTTCAGGTGATCATTATGGGAGGCACTGGGAAGAGAAAGGCTGTCAACAGAGGAAAATCTAGTTAAGTTCATTTTCAGAGCACCACAAGGCCTTGTTTTCATCTCGACCAGGCCTGATGATGTTGAGGTCAGAGTTGGGAGAGTGGTTTGGGTGTGAAAGAATTTACTTAGACCTTCTCTGTAGCCATTGGGAGCTTTATTATGTGAAGCATATGGGCCTCCTTAGCAAGAAAGCTAAATGAGACCCAAATATTTGGGGGAGTTCTGCTTATATAGAGGTTTCAGAATGATGATGTAGTTTTAGAGGTTTTTATGAGTGTTGAAGATTAAAGACAGGACAAGAAAGGATTTTATGACATAGGATGAAGGAGAGAAAGAGAATTCTTTATAGTTTAAGGATTTAAGGACAGGGCAGTGGGATACAGGTCAAAAATTAAAGGACAGGAGAACACAGGATAAGAGAGACAAAAGCAATTCTTTTGGTGCAGGTTCAAGGTAAGGGGGAAAGGACTTCAGGATGCCCTCAAGTTACAGAATAAGCTACAGGGCTTCACAAAATACTGGAAAAGAAGCCCTCAATATTCTTTTTAACCCTTAGGAAACCTTTGTTATCCACATCAGTGGGAGATTACAGAGGGTAAAAATCCGTCATCAAAGATTAATGGAGATTTTCCAATGTCATTTCAAAAAGAAATGTCTAGTCATAGCTGGTGATTAGATGAGGTGGCGGGTGGGTGGGGGAAAGTTTAAAAACCATGGATGTTCAGCTATTAATTGACAATGCCCAAACTGTAACCCATGTCTTTTGACTTCCAGTCTTTCAATAGAAGATAGAAGAAACCATAGATGTAGAGTTGGAAGAAACCTCAGAGACCATCAAGTCCAAATGCTCATTTTGTAGATTGAGAAACGGAGGCCCAAAGTCAGATAGATAATATGCATCTGAGGTGGGATTTCAGCCCATGTCCTCTGTCTCCAGAAGCAGCGTTCTTTCTGCTGCACCAAGAAATGTTTGTGTAACATTTGTGTCAGACATTCGCTTGACATGAAGGACATGAGTATACTCTAGGGGATTTTCTCACTGTCTTGGCTCATAGTTTACGCTCAAAAAATCCTGGAGAAATGTATACAGAATACCCCTGCTAGACTGAAAAGAATGAGTTCTTACTTGTAAATATATAGTTCTTACAGGAAAAAAATATTATTTCGAGGAAGAAAACAAAAACATAGGTTCTTTGTAATGATTAACCATTTGTCCCTCAAATCTTTGCCCAGCTTCCTCCAATTTGCCCTTTACTCAGCTGTTCGTAATGCACAGGACTGACCATATCACCCTAACTCTACCAACCATTACAAATCAAAAAATTCTAGAGCTTCTCTATTACCCCTAGCATCAAATATAAAATCCTCAAAGCCCTTACAAAACCTGTCCCTTTCGTGACTTTCCAATCTTCTTATACTTTATCCACCTCCACAAAATCCACAGTTTAACTGCACTGACTTACTTATTCTTTCTTATCCATAAACACTCTATTTCACAACTACATCCATGTATTTATGGGAAATTGGTTGTACACAATACCTGAAATATTTTCCTTTCTTATCTCTCAGTCCTTGTTTCCCTGGTTTATTTCAAGATCTAGCTCAAATCTCACCTTCGGCAGGAAACCTTTCCTGATCACCTAAACTGCTAGTGCCTTCGTTTTGAGATCACCTTCCATTTACATTGTGTGTATTTTATATGTACCCAGTTATTTCCATCTTCTCTTTCCATGACAGGACAATATGTCTTCAATGGTAAGAACTACCATCTAGTTCAGAATACTTAGAAACAGTAATATTCTATAAGGCTCAAATAGCATAATAGATCTAACCTGTAGAGGACTTTCAATATCAGGAAAAGAGAATTACATTTGCTTAGGAGGCAATGAAGATTTTCAAGCAGAGAAATGACATGAATTAATGTACGCATAAGAAAGATTAGCCAGCGACATAAAGGATGGATTGGGGGAGAGAGTAGTGGAAAGGAGACCTATTCAGAGTGAATTACAATAATCCAGGTAATTGGTATATATCCTGCATGTTCACTGTTGTTTGTGTATTATCTTCTCTGTTACAATATGAGCTTCTTGAGGGCAGATGGGCAGATGCCTTATTTTTGCCTTCCTTTGTATGCTTGTTTGCATAGTGCCTGACATTGCTAGCATAAATGCTAGTTAACTGACTATTATTGACTTAGTAAAGACCTGAATGGTGGCCATAAGAAAGGAATGGAAGGAAAGAATATCATCGATGTCCTAGAGATAGAATCTGCCATACCTGCTAATTGATTGAATGTAAGAGGTGGTATGGAGGAAGGAGTCATAAGTGACCCCAAGATCAGTAACAAGACCATGAAAATGAAAATGAGGGGTCTGGACCACACTAGATCATTTCTATACCTCTTTTAATCTTAGATAACCCTATGTAACAATGGTTTAATCCCTTTATTTCTTTGCATGCTTGAATGTAAATTCTTTGAGGTCAGGGATTTCTACTTAAAGAGCTTCTGATCTCAGTGGTTATTGTTATTGTTGTTGTGATCTCTGATTGGAGGGCTGGGAGGTGGAGTACCAAACTCCTCCCAAAATCTTCCTTTGAAGAGGGCAGAAACTGGATTTACCAGTCACTGTACTTTACATCTGCTGCTGAGCCTGGCTTCAACTCCACTTAACAAGATACCTCTACTGGGTAACCTCTGGTGTCACTCCCCCTTTTCCTGCCTCCTTTTGTGTATAGGCATACCTCATTTTATTGCACTTCACAGCTACTGATTCTTTTTTCGAATTAAAGGTTTATGGCATTGAGCAGGTAAATCAGTGCCATTTTTCCAATAGCATGTGTCACATTTTGTAATTTTCTATGTCATATTTTGGCAATTTTCATAATGTTCGAAACTTTTTCATTATTATAATTATATTTATTGTAGTAATTCGTGATCTTTGATGTTACTCTTGGAACTGTTTTGGAGCCCCACAAACAGTGTCCATATAAAATGGTTAACTTAATAAATGTAGTGTGTTCTGATTGCCCCACTGACCTGTTGTTCCCCCATCTTTTTCCCTCTTCTTGGGCCTCCCTATTCCCTGAGACACAACAGTATTGAGGAATATTACACAAACTTAGTTGATGAAGCAGTGGCAGGGTTTAAGAGGATTTACTGCAATTTAGAAAGAAGTTTTACTGTGGGTAAACCGCTAGCAAACACCAAAGCAGGCAGGCTACAGAGAAATTTTTAAGAGTCAAATGATGCAGCAAACTTCAATATTGTTTAATTTTAAGAAATTGCCACAGCCACCCCAATCTTCTTCGACCATCACCCTGATCAGTCAGCAGCCATCAGTATCGAGGCAAGGCCCTCCACCACCAGAAAAATTATGACTGAAATATCAGAGGATGGTTAGAATTTTTAACAATAAAGTATATTCTTTAATCAAGGTATGTACATTTTTTAGACATAATAATATTGTATACTTACTAGATTACAGTGTAGTATGAACATAACTTCAAATGTAGTGGGAAACCCAAAAATTCATGTGACTCACTTTATTGCAGTATTCACTTTACCAAACCTGCAATATCTCAGAGGTATGCCTGTAACTGTCTTCCCCCATTACACTGCGAGCTCCTGGAGGTCTGGAATTGTCTTTCTTTTTCTTATTTGTATCCCTAGCTCTTAATACATTGCCCTGGAACATAGTAGGGACTTAATAAACGTTTATGGAATTGAAGAGATATCCTCCTCCCCTTCCCTAATTGCTCATGCCCACTCTTCCTAACTACCCTATGTTTATTTTCTATTCATTCTGTATATATCATGTGTGCATGTGTTGCCACCCCTGATGGAATGTACAGTCCTTGAGAGGAAGAGTTGTTTCATTTTTTGTCTTCGTATCCTCAGTTTTGGAAACATTGTAGGCACAAGCTTAGCAAATGTTTTTGATTGATTATTTCCTTTTTTATCCCCAGTGCCTACACTGGTGGGCACGTAGTAGGTGCTTAACATATGCTTGTTGATTGTTTCATTGTCTCCTCTTTTCCCAGTGCCTAGAACAACATTTTGGCTGTGGTTGTAGATTTGTCAAATTGAATTGATACTGAAGTGATGCTGAAACTGCTAGTGGCATAGTGGATAGAAGATGGGGCTGTGGTCAGGAAGGTTTGAATTCAAATTGAACCTCAGACACTTACTAGCTGTGTGACTCAGAGCAAGTTACTAATTTTGTAATGATGCAGGGTAGATGCAGATGGTAGAAACTGGGTTTACAAGTCACTATACTTTGTGTAAAGTGAGGGTAATAATAACATTCACCTCTGAGGTTTGTTGTGAGGACCAAATAGGATAATATTTGCAAAAGGTGCTTAGCACATAATAGGTGTAAATATAATAAACATAAAATGTTTATTCCATTCCCTAATATTCCTTACATGATAAAATGGAAAGGGGTGCTAGATTTGGACTCAGGATACATCTGTATGAATGGAGGCTCTGAACATCGTAAGCTGTATGATCCTAGGCAAATTATTTAAACTTCCTCTGCCTCAGTTTCTTCATATGTAAAAGGGGATTTTAACACGACCTAGTATTACATATAATACAACCTAACATATGTGAGGGAAAATCATTTGGTAAACTTTAAAACTGTGTAAGAATTTGAGACTCTGTCATGATTATTAATATTACCCGAGCAAGTCTGGTCTTTCCTTTAACTACATCTGAGAGAACATGTTTAGCAGTCTACAACATAAATGGAGAAAACAAACATGCCATGTGTACTGTATATTTCAGGAAGATCTTTAACAGCTTGTAAAGTGGGTGCAATAGCAAAGATTGGAAGAGTAACATATGGAATGGTTTACACCTAAGGATTCAATGGGTAAGATGATTGTGTTGTGCTTTGAGCCCTGGAAACTTAAGGGTGAGATGGGAATCTCATTCCCCCTTCCCCCCGTTTATTGGCGATGTTTCACAGGACATAACAAAATACACATGTACTCAAACACACACACAGGGATGATATCAGAACATTAGAGATACTCTGATGGAGTGAATAGAACCCCTAATAAGGAGTCCAAGGCCTGGAGCTGGAGTTGTGGCCCTACCACTTAACTCTATTTCTGAGCCTCAGTTTTGTAACCATTAAAATGGGGATAATGCTTGTGTGGCTGGCCTCATAAGATCATTGTGAGGAAGATGCTTTGTAATATTTAAAGGACTGCATAAATGTGAGCTATTATCTGCCACTGAGCTGTAAACCATGAGATTATGATAGCAAATTGATTTATCACTGCTCTTCCATTTTTTCAAAAAGACTGAACAGCTGCCCTTTCAATGGAATTAGGCTTCACTATTTCCTTCAGCTGAGAGTGAGTGCTGCCTTCTTTGAGCTCCCATAGTGTTTGACTGTGCCTTACCTGTACCACTTATGTTATTCTGTCTTGGATTATGATTATTTGTTTTCCTGTATTAAACTGTGTGATCTGGGAGGGAAGGGCTGAGGAATTTTCATGTTTGTATTCCATTTAGCACACAGCAGAGTTCTCTGACTTTCTTTCTGGATCAGCTGTGTGATTTCATTAGAGTCAAGGACTCCCAGTGAGCAGACTCCCTCTATCAATGCTGATCCCCTTCTGTCTACAACCTATAGTCCCAGAGAGCTGCCTAGAGTAGCAGTGTCAAGCTCAAATGGATACAGGAGCCACTAATGAGCACAGAAGGATCCCTGTAAGCGGCATATTAAATTTAATATCATTCATTTTTATAGTATTTTGTATTTATTTTGTATTTTACTTTATTTTTTGTATTTTTCTTTATTTTTAAAATTTTTATTTATTCTATTTTTAATTTCAAAATAATATAAGCCATTTCTATAACTTACGATTTATTCTGGTTTGACTAGGTGGTTTTTGTATAGTCACTGTAATGTTAATACAATTTGAAGATCTTCCCTGCCCCTTAATAAGCCTATGTGACCTACTTTGAACCTGAGTCACATGGAAGCCTGAGTCACATGAGCCTGGGTCAGAAGGATCATGATGCCCTCTGGCCCTGAAGAAGGGTATATGTACTCGGAGGTTAGCATTTTGCTTGGAGACTCACTCATTGGAAGAGTATTCGTGTGGTATATCCAGATGAGATTCTGGGTAGCTGTTAAGGAGCCCCCCAGCTTTGAAAAACTCAGATGTTGGTGCTTCTCTCTCTGGTAATTATGTACGTATTGCTTTTGGTCAGACAGTTGGAAGACCTGTCTGTTGGTCTTTGCTTTTTTTATTTGCTCTGTTTATAAGATTTCTGCTTGTAATTTCTATTTGTATTTCTTTGAAGTTCAGGGTACTGACATATACATTTGATTAAAATATGATTGTTGACCCCCTTAAAGTTGCTTTCCTTTAGAAAAGCAGGTCAAAGAACCTGTGCTAGTAGCCTTTCTGTGTGCTGGTATTATTGGTCTTACACCCCCTTAGCAGCTGCTAGTAACGTTGTTACAGCCACTCTTGAGTTCGGCCCAAAATATATCAAAAGCTGATTCAGTAATGTTTAAAAATAAAAATATAAAACAACATAGATAATGCTAATATGTAGTGTTCTAAGTCAATATGAGGTCAGTGTTGATCCATTTCTATTTGAGTTTGACACCACTGGAGAATAAAGAGAGGTTAGGTGAGTTTCCTAGGGTCCCATAGCCAGTGTCTATCAAAGAGGCAGGACCTGACATCACTTCTACTTAGCTTTGAGGTCACCCCTGTATCCACAACATGCTGCTTCCCTGAAGAAAGGAGCCTAACAAGTATTTGCCAACTTGAATCAAGAGTTGAATTATTCCCCCTTTTAACAGGGGGGAAATTGAGACAGAGAGGTAAAGGGACTTGCTCCCTGTTAAATTGAAACCTGAAAGAATTCTGGATTGAGATACAAGAGACATGGCTACTGTTATGGAGACTTTTGATTTCCTTATATTATTCAGGACGTGAGGCCTTTTCTCCTATGAATTTTGGTTAACTAAAAGTCCATGCTACTCCTATTAATATTAACTTCACCTCAACAAAATCTGATTTATGAAATTAGAAAAGACTATACGACATTTCTCAGAAACCGAAGGAGAGCCAAACTGGTTTAATTATTTGTTCTCTCCCTTAGCCAACTGTTGAAGGAAGGCTTTCCCTGACTGAATCTTCTTGGTTATCTTAGTGACATGTAAATCTTCCATCTCAAACAACCTATTTGTAAAACCTCTAAACATACTTTAATCTGTAAACTGACTTTGTTTTTCAGTCTTTCAGTCATGCCTGACCCTTCATGACCCCATTTGGGGTTTCTTAGCAAAGATACTGGAGTGGTTTGCCATTTCCTTCTCCAACTCATTTTACAACTGAGGCAAAGATGATTAAGTGATTTGCCCAGGGTGACCCAGCTAATAAGTGTCAAGGCCAGATTTGAACTCAAGAAGATGTGTCTTGCTAACTTCAGGAGTGGCACTCTATCCACTATGCCACCTTAGGTTACCTATAGGGTTTGTTTGATAAGGTTTGTTTCTTTATGGTATATATGAGATTATGACTCTGTTTAAGTTTGTTCAACTTTAATTACATTGAAGGAAGTATGTAGTTAGGCATCTATCTTAACCTTTTTGGCTTAAGAGGAATGTACAAAATTGTACTATATAAAAGAATTATTTCTTTTTCACACTGACATAATTTTGCCTATAAGAAATCTTGTCAGAATCCTAATCTTTGTTCAGGTATTCTCTGAAGCCTGAACTTATGCTTCAGTATAATGATATAACTTAGGTTTTTTACCTATATAATTTCTGCATTGTGGTAAATGTTTTCACAAAAAATTACCTACCCCATGAACTCAGAGAAAAAATATTTCTCCTATAACATTACAAATTAATAATGGAACTTTGGGAAATTTACTTAACCTTTATGGGTCTGTTGTCTCTGGGACTTCTGTGGTAATTTAGCAAGCCTCTCTAATTTTTGGAGGCCTAGCCTTTCTTGTGATAGACTGTCTGTGCTCCAGACATACCACTTCTCCTATCTGGTACCATGTAGTACCATCTGATAACCGCATCCTGTTCATTTGTGTGTCTCTTAGACTCTGTGAAAGCTCACTAGCTGGTACAGGATTCCCAATATTTTCAAGTGCCTTTGAGTCTTGCCTTTATTTCAATCAAGATTCTTTGATTGAATCAAGAGTCTTTGATAGCCTGCTTAAGTCACAAGAAAGCCTAAGTCAATTGAGTTTGAGTCACATGGTTGTGACGCCCCGGGCTGACACTGAGGAAGTGTATGTGTACTCTGAGGTTAGCATTTTTCTTGGGCACTCACTTTTTGGAAGAGTGTTCATGTGATTTGGCCAGACGAGACTCTGGGTAGCCTTTAAGGAGCCCCCTGGCTTTGAAAACTCAGATGTTGGTGCTTCTCTCTCTGGTAATTATGTATGTATCAGACAGAAGCCCTGTCAGCAGATTTGTGTTATTTGCTCTGTTTACATAAGTTCTGCTTGTAATGTCTGTTTGTTTTTTCTCTTAAGTTCAGGGTGCTGACTTTTTCCCCTGAACTAGGTGAATGATATATGTATATATAATTAAAGTGAGATTGTAAACCCCTTAAAGTTGCTTTCCTTGGAAAAGCAGATCAAAGAACCTGGGCTAGCAGCCCTCCTGTGTGCTGGTGTTGCTGGCCTTATACCTCCATAGCAGCTGCAAGCAGCATTGTTGTTACAGTGAATACGGATGATAAAGGGAGAGGCAGTAAGAGACAGCGGTCAGAAGTAAGACAGACATTTAAGGAGGGACAGCATAAAAAGAAGAGAAAGAAAGCTAAATATAACAAAATGGAATGGAGGGAAAAAGCACATTTGGGGATCATAACTGTGAAAGTGAATGTAATTAGCTACTGCATAGAATGGAAGCAGATAGAAGGAATTAGAAATCAGAATCCAACAACATATTGTGTACAAGAGACACACTTGAGACAAAAAGACAAAACAAAGAGTTGAGATGAAGGGCTGGAGCAGAGTCTATTATGCTTCAGCTAAAGTGAAGTGGGCAGGAATAAGAGTCATCATTCAGACAAAGCAAAAGCAAAATTTGACCTAACTGAAGAAGATAATCAGGGAAACTATATTTTGCTAAAAAGATACCATAGACAGTGAAGTAATATCAAAATATTTGGAGCTAGTTTCTCTGGTAAAGGCATCATTTCTCGAATATATAGAGAAATGAGTGAAATTTATGAAAATTAGAGCCATAGGCTCTGATAAGCAGCTAGGTGGAGCAGAGGATAGAATGTTGGGCCTGGAGTCAGGAAGACACATTTTCCTGAGTTCAAATTTGGCCTTAGACACTTACTAGCTGTGTAGCCTTGGATAAGACACTTAACACTGTTTGTCTCAGTTACCTCATCTATGAAAGGAGCTAGAGAAGGAAATAGCAAACCACTCTAGTACCTCTGTCAAGAAAACAATGAATGGATTCACAAAGAGTCAGTAATGACTGAAAACAACTAAACAAAAACAATTGATACACAGTCAAAGGATACAAACAAGCAGTGTTCAGAAGAACAAATCAAAACTATCAAATCATAAAATCATATGAAAAATTGCTCTAAATCACTATTGATTATGGAAAGGCAAATTAAAACAACTCTGAGCAACCATCTGATACCTGTCAGAAATGAAAAATGCTGGAAGAGGGGAAAATGGATAAATTAATGAACTCCTGGTAGAGCAGTGAACTGTTCCAACTATTCTGTCAAACAATCTGGAACTATGCCCAAAGGGCTACAAAACTGTGCATACTCTTTGACCCAGCAATAGGACTACTAGGACCCTACCCCAAAGAGATCAAAGGACTAGGCAAAAGGACCTTTATGTACAAATATATTTGTACCAGCTCCTTTTTGTGGTAGCAAAGAAATAGAAATTAAAAGAATGCTCATCAACTGGGAAATGGCTGAACATATGGCTGTAGTGTATAACTGTAATGAAGTACTATTGTGGTATAAGAAATGACAAGGGGTGTGGTTTCAGGGAAAAAAATGGCAAGATCTATATGAACTGATGCGAAATTAAGTGAGAATAATTGGGAAATCATTGTGTACAGTGGCAGCAATATTGTAATGATGATCATCGGTGAAAGACTTGGCTACTTTGATCGATAAGATGATCCGAAACAGTTCCAAAGGACTCATGATGAAAAAATGCTATCTATCTCCAGAGAGAAAACTGATGAACTCTGTAAATTGAATTATAATTTTTTCGCTCTATTTTTCTTGCCTTTTTTGGAGATATGGCTCATGTGAAATATGTTTTGCATGATTTCACATGTATAATTAATATCATATCATTTGCCTTCTCAGTGGGTGAAGGAGGGGTGGGAGAGTGGAAGAAAATTTGAAACTCAAAATTAAAAAAGAAAAAAAATGTTTTAAATTAATTAATTAAAAATAAAATTCAAATGTAAGTCTTTATTTCCTTATTAAATGTCATTTTAATGGATTGGACCCAACAGCATTTAGATCTTAAAGACCCCTCAGAAACCACCTAGTCTAATCTATACCTTTTACAGATGAAGAAACTGAGACATCTGGAGGTGAGGTAACTTACTGAAGATCATGCATAGAGAGACTGAGCATCACAGGCAGGTTTTGAACCCAGGTTTTCTGTCTCCAGAGCCAGTGCTTTCCCCATGGTACCATACTGCATCCTATTCATCTCCTGAGATCTTTTTGGAACCTAACTGTCATTTAATATATTAGCAATCCCTCCCAGTTTGATGTCATATGCAAATCAAATGAACATATCTTCTATGTTTTTATCTGAGTCATTGATAAAAATGTTAACCATCACAGGGCCATGCTGAGGTACCAGAAACCTCAGATATCAGCATATGATCATCCATTGTAGATATATAAGAATGGTATGGAGAATTATAAAAATATAAAATAAAAGTTGGCATATATAAGGAACCTCATTCTACAAATATTCTTTCACACATGCTTTTTACTGTTGTTTGGTTGTTGATTGAACTCCATTCAGAAGCATTCAACATGCTATTAAATATTTATTCAGACTGATTTTATGAAGCACCTACTGAGTGGAGGAATTGTGCTAAGCATTTTGAGTGAGTGTACGAATTTAATATAATTGCTGTTCTTCTGGATCATACAGTCAGGAAAGGAGAAAAGGGGCATCAGGAAGAAGCACAGGCAAGTGCTATGTGAGGTACGAAGTAGATCATTATCAATGAGAATGACCAGTGTGGTGATTTTATCTTCAGAAATTTGTGAGTACAATAGTATGGACAGGAGGGGAATGGGGAGCTTCTATTTTATGAATAAACAAAGTGAGGTTTAGCTAGGTTCAGTGAACGACTCAGTCTCATAAACAAATGACAGTGCTTGGACTTGAATAAGATAGCCATTGAGTCATCTAGTGAGCCAACACCTCAATGTCTTAGATTAAAAGCTCTCTGTAGGTCCTGCCAAAACATACTTCCAAGAGTCTAAGATTGAGACTCTCTAGCAGTATCACACAACGACTATATCACTTTCATTTATCTCTTCTGCCAACCTCTATTTTCCCTCTCAAATTGAAAGCTAAAGTAAGACACACATTTAAGGGAAAGTTGTCAAAATTCATTTTATGGAAATGTGCTACTCACGGGGATCCTTTGATCAGTAGCAACATCTTTTGAAATTGAAATTGAATAGATTATACAGCGATCTGCCTCTTCACTCTTCCGGAGATAGGTTACAAGCAAATGGGAAATACATGTGAAAAATACAAACTTCATTTTGGCTCTGGTTTCCCTTATATCAGTCTCTTCCCATCTCACTATGGGAAATAGCAGAAGCTATCAGCACAAACTGTTTTTGCAATCCTGTTTAGGGAGAATGGGCCATATTTAACCAAGAAAAAATTAATTCACAAATTCTTCAAGCAACTGAAAATTCTAATAGAACTCAAGTCTCTGTATTCTTGGGATATATTTGTGTTACAGGCATATAGCAATGATTCCTAACATTTTCAAGAATTGTAAGATTCTTGGATTTCATGAACTGTTCTCTCTCCTCTAAATCTACCACCACCGCCACAGCTATCAATCAATCCCCAAAGTAATATATGACACATACTTCTATACTTGAATGAATCTGTGATCTTAACCATGAGGGTACAATTTTCTATAATATAGCTTGTAATTCATTCATACTTCATCCTTTGCTCTAAAGTTATATTATTTGATAATACCTTTATCCTGTTACTATAAACTTAATTCTAAAAGATTTATCTATATCTATATTAAGACATGTTTTGATGACCTTTTGAGGCCTAAAGGTGACCCTAGATAAAGGAAGGTTGGGGCAATTATGGATAAACTCTAGCAAATTCTATGAAGGTAAAAAGGCTTCATGTATATAACAGATTATTAATCAAAAAGCATATGTTAAGTATCTACTATATGCCAGGCCCTGAGCTAAGAGCTGGTAATATGTGACAATAAAACAATCTCTACTCTTACAAAGCTTGTATTCTAATGGTAGAAACAAGAAAATATGTAAGCATATGTGGAAAAAAAATAGAATTAATTGTTCATCCTTCATTTTTGTTTTTTAAATGTTTATTTATTTTTAGTTTTCAACATTCACTCCTATTTTGAATTCCAAATTTTCTCCCCATCTCTCATCTCCCTCCACCCCAAGATGGTGTGTAATTTTGATATAGGCTGTACAAACACATTCATATTAAACCTATTTTCACATTATTAATGTTGTAAAGAAGAATTAGGCTCAATGGGAGAAACCACAAGAAAGAAGAAACAAACAAATAAAAAAGAGAGCAGATAATATGCTTAGAACTGCATTCAGACTCCATAGTTCTTTCTCTGGATGTGGACAGCATTTTCCACCATGAGTCTTTACATCTTTCATTTTTTAAGAGGACCAATGGCTTCATAAGTGATGTCTTGACTTGCCTGTGAACTGAATTTAAGTGAGAGAGAATTATACCAAGTCCTTAATTTTACTGTCTATTGCTGAATCACCTAAGTCCACCAGCAGGACAAAAGTCAGGATGAGTAGTTATGGCCTGGGACACAGTGGATAACCTTGGTGTCTTCAAACTCTGACCAAGCTCTAAGCACTCCACAGTGCCTGTCTCATCTACCTTCATAACCATTAGAACAAATTGTTCTCATTCACCCATTCTGCTAGAGAAAGTCTTCATATGCTCAGGGTAGACTTTTCCCTAACTCACTAACAAGTTTGAGGCCCATCAGTTGCCCTAAACCTGGTTTAGCCCATCTTGCAAAATGATTTACTAGGGTGTGGCCTCTGTGCATGCCATACCTTCTTTGAGCCATAGGTGAGAGTTGTTTGAATGTGGACACCAAAGGTGGATGAGCAGCCATGAAAAAGGCTCAGCAGCCCTCACACCAGAGGTGCTAGTCCTTCCTGAACATCCTATATGCCACCCAAAATTGAATATTTATACTTTTATGTACATAAAAATAGAACATATATATATATATATATATATATATATATATATATACACACATATATGCATATGAGCATGTATATGTGTGTGTGTGTGTGTGGGTGGGTGTGTGTGTGTGTGTGTCCGCGCGCGCATGTAGTTAAATAAATGGTATGAGATGGAAGCCAGATGTTGTCCACGGACCAGCCTAGCTTATTATTAGAGGTCAATTAATTAGGAGATGAATTTTTGATCTACCAAAAAAGGTGAAAATTTTCTGACTCCTTGAAAGTAGGAACTATGTTTTTGCCTTTCTTTGTATTCTCAAATGTAATAGAAGTAAATCAATAAGCATTTATTAAGTATTTACTATGTGCAAGGCACAACACTTCTTAACTGGCTATATATATGAGTATTGAAATATATAATCTCCTTAACCATAGGAAAAATAAAACTCATTCAAAGTGTAGATTGCGGTGGATTTTGCCACCATTTTACCTAATAGCAAGACCTGAAAGTTTTAACTTCATTCATCTTAAAATCACATATAAGACCAATAATAGTGCTGTGTATGGGAGATAGATGAAAGCAACCACACACAACCACTAATATACCATGCAAGGTATAATAGATATGTGCTGTATTGTAAAATGGTGATTCATCAATGTCAAACCTTATAGGCTTTTTTTTCATCCTTTGCATGGGTCATGTTAATACCAGTTCACTTTCTATGTTTGACTTGTTCATTCCAAATGGCTTTCACACTATCAAGGCCAGTTTCCTACAGCTAAATCACCACGACAGAGTTACATTCAAACTCTCTCAGAATATTAGGGATAGGCGGAGCTAAGATGGCGGCTGGAAGGCAGGGACCAGCGTGAGCTCCCTGCCAAGTCCCTCCAAAAACCTATAAAAAATGGCTCTGAACCAATTCTAGAACTGCAGAACCAACAAAAAAGCAGAGGGAAGCAGGGCTCCAGCCCAGGACAGCCTGGATGGTCTCTGGGTGAGGTCTATCCCACACAGAGCTGGGAGTTGGGAGCTGGGAGCCGGGAGTGGAGCGGAGCAGAGCCCAGCGTGAGCAGCGTGGAACAACCAGACCAGGAGCCGGGTGGAATGTGCCCTACCACCCTGAATCAGTGAGCTGTGACAGTTACCAGACTTCTCAACCCACAAACACCAAAGACAACAAAGAAGGTTAGTGGGAAAAGCTGCAGGAGTGGAAGGAGGTCTCGGTTCAACTTCCAGCCCCGGGGGCAGCGGAGGTCAGGCAGCTACAGCTGCTGTTGCTTCTGGCCCCAGCCCACCTGGTGGGAGGAATTAAGGGGCGGATCAGAGCAGGAGTGCACAGCCTGCTGAAGATCTAAGCCCAGTCAAGGTTGGGGGTTCTTGGGGAAGGAGTAGTGCTTGTGTGACAGAGCTGGCACCTCCCCCCAAAACGTGGAACATAGAAGTCGTTAGTCTACAAGCAGTCATACCCCACCGAAAAACTCAAGGGTCAAGTTAGTTGGTTGGGAATATGGCCAGGCAGCAAAAATGCACCCAGATTCAGTCTCAGACTTTGCATTCTTTCTTTGGTGATAAAGAAGACCAGAACATACATCCAGAAGTAATTAACAAATACAAAGAGCCTACAACAGAAACCTCCAAGAAAAACATGAACTGGTCCCAGGCCATGGAAGAGCTCAAAAAGGATTTGGAAAAGCAAGTTAGATAAGTAGAGGAAAAACTGGGAAGAGAAATGAGAAGGATGCTAGAAAACCATGAAAAACAAGTCAATGACTTGCTAAAGGAGACCCAAAAAAATACTGAAAAATACACTGAAGAAAACAACACCCTAAAAAATAGACTAATTCAAATGGCAAAAGAGCTCCAAAAAGAAAATGAGGAGAAGAAGGCCTTGAAAGGCAGAATTAGCCAAATTGAAAAGGAGGTCCAAAAGACAACTGAAGAAAATACTACTTTAAAAATTAGATTTGAGCAAGTGGAAGCTAGTGACTTTATGAGAAATCAAGATATTATAAAACAGAACCAAAGGAATGAAAAAATGGAAGACAATGTGAAATATCTCCTTGGAAAAACCACTGACCTGGAAAATAGATCCAGGAGAGATAATTTAAAAATTATTGGACTACCTGAAAGCCATGATCAAAAAAAGAGCCTAGATATCATCTTTCAAGAAATTATCAAGGACAACTGCCCTGATATTCTAGAGCCACAGGGCAAAAGAGGAATTGAAAGAATCCATCGATCGCCTGCTCAAATAGATCCCAAAAAGAAATTTCCTAGGAATATTGTCGCCAAATTCCAGAGCTCCCAGATCAAGGAGAAAATGGTGCAAGCAGTCAGAAAGAAACAATTTGAGTATTGTGGAAACACAATCAGAATAACCCAAGATCTGGCAGCTTCTACATTAAGAGATCGAAGGGCTTGGAATACGATGTTCTGGAGGTCAGTGGAGCTAGGATTAAAACCTAGAATCACCTACCCAGCAAATCTGAGTATCATGCTCCAAGACAAAATATTGATTTTCAATAAAATAGAGGACTTTCAAGCTTTCTCTGTGAAAAGACCTGAACTGAATAGAAATTTTGACTTTCAAACACAAGAATCAAGAGAAGCATGAAAAGGTAATCAAGACGCAGAAATTTCAAGGGACTTACTAAAATTGAACTGTTTTGTTTACATTCCTACATGGAAAGTATTAGGGTAGCTGAAGGGAATGTGCATACATACATACATATATATGTTTATGTATATATATATATATATATATATATATATATATATATATATATATATATATGTGTGAATGTGTATGTATGTATATATCTATGTGTGTATGTATGTATGTGTATATATATGTGTATATATATACATATATATGTATATATATATATAAAAGAGAGAGAGAGAGAGCAGACACAGGGTGAGTTGAAGATGAAGGGAAGATATTAAGGGACGAGAGAGGAACATACTGAGAGAGGGAGATAGGGAGAGATAGAATGGGATGGATTATCTCACATAAAGGTGGCAAGAGGAAGCAGTTCTGTGGGAGGAGGGGAGAGGGCAGGTGAGGGGGGAATGAGTGAACCTTGCTCTCATCAGATTTGGCCTGAGGAGGGAATACCATACATACCCAATTGGGTATCTTACCCCACAGGAAAGAAGAGGGAGGAAGAAAAAAAAGGGGGGGGGATGATGGAGGCGAAGGCAGATGAGGGTGGAGGTAATCAAAATCAAACACTTTCAAAAGGGGACAGGGTCAAGGGAGAAAATTCAATAAAGCGGGATGGGTTGGGAAGGAGCAAAAGATAGTTAGTCTTTCAGGGCATGAGTATTGTGGAAGGGTTATGCATGGTGATGCACATGTGGCCTATGTTGAATTGCTTGACTTCTTGGGGAGGGTGGGTGGGAGGGGAGGAGGGGAGAGAATTTGGAACTCAAAGTTTTAAAAACAGATGTTCAAAAACAAAAAAAGTTTTTGCATGCAACTAGAAAATAAGATACACAGGCAATGGGGCATAGAAATTTATCTTGCCCTACAAGAAAGGAAGGGAAAAGGGGATAGGAGGGGATTGGGGTGATAGAGGGGAGAGCTGACTGGGGAACAGGGCAACCAGAATATATGCCATCTTGGAGTGGGGGGGAGGGTAGCAATGGGGAGAAAATTTGTAATTCAACCTCTTGTGAAAATCGATGCTGAAAACTAAATATGTTAAATAAATAAATTTAAATTAAGAAAAAAAAAAGAATATCAGGGATAACCCCATTGAGGGGAAATGCTGCAATACTTAGTACTCTGAATCTTAGTGGTTGCAAAAGTAATTGGCCAATAGGAAAAGGGGACCAGAAGGATAGAAATATGTTCCAAAACGAGAATGCCATTGATAGTCAGGGAAATTAAGGGCGAGGAGGTGGCTGAGGTATGATGTTGATGTCTGAAGAGTCAGAAATAGATAGGATATGGATGGTAGTTGGCAGGGAGAGGGACAATAAGTGAGGAAATGAGGATTTCACCTATACTGTAAACTTGGATTATTGGGAGGATTCCTGGTCATGCTCTCAAATGTAATAAGGAAGTAATGAAGGGGCGGAATTTTAGGAGAAAGATAATGAATTTGGTTTTGGACATATCAAGTTCAAGTTTTCTATGGGATATCCAATTTGAGATGTTTAATTGGCAAGTGGAGATCTCTTGGAAGTCAGGAGTAAAATTAGGACTGGATGAATAAATCTGAGAACCATTGGCATAGAGCTGATAATATGATCAAAGGAAGAAGTATAGAGGAATACAGAGATGAGGACCCAGAGTAGAGCACTGGGGAGCACCTAGAGGTAAGACGAAGCCAGACTTAACCAGCTTGTAAGATCCCACTGTTAAATTTTCATGTGGGAATTTGTATCTCTGAAATCTGCAATCATTATAAATCAGAGCATGATTTTTTATTTTGCATATTTTCAAGATGTAATGAATTGTTAATAAATGCTGAATAAATTTATAAGTGTGAGGACATAAACTTGGTTGTTGTTGTTGTTTTTTTTTCTTGGAGAGTATGGCTCTTAAATATTTACAAGTAGACCGTGTATTACTCTATAAACATTGCTTGAACTCAGCAGAAGTATAGTAGAAAGTTTGGGAAATAAACTAATTGTAGACAACTTTCTCAAGGAGTTTAGCCACAAAAAGGAGAGGTTTAATGACAATTAGTGGGAATAAATAGATCAAGTGAATGGAGCGGATTTTCAGCTCCTCAGATGCCCTGAAACTATTTTGAATTATTTTCCTCATGTTCCTATAACAGGTTCTTCTATGTTGTTTCTGTATCCATTTGCTCTGCCTGGTTCTTATACACCTCAGTGACTTAAATGAGGGCCACCTGAGTCTTAGCAATTTACCTTTTAGTTAAAAAGACAACCACCAAAATTTCTCCTATAAAACCAGTAGTCTGTAAAAAAAACCAACAGTATTTTATATAAAGCTCTAAGGTTTATAAAGTGTTTTGCAAAAATCATGTTACTTTATCCTCACAAACAACCTTGAGAAGAAAGCATTATTATTATCTCCATTTTACAGATAAGGACACTAAGATAGAGAGAAATTAAATGACTTGCCCTGGGTCATTCAACTAGTAAGTATTTGAGACCACAATTGAAATCAGCTATCCTAGAATGCAGGTCCAGTGCTCTATCCATTGTGTCACCTACATGCCTTTTAAAATCATATCTCAGAAGGCAGAGCCAAGATGGCAAAGAAAAGACAAAGACTCACCTGAGCTATTCCCGAAACCCTTATAAACATATTTAAATAACACTTCAAAACAAATTGCAGAGTATCAGAACCCACAAAAGGATGGAATGAAATAATTTTCCAGCCAAGACAACTTAAAAGATTAGCAGAAAGGGTCTGTTGCATCAGGGTGAAAGTAGAGCTCAGTCTAGTGCAGGCCACCCTCCAACAAACCAGCTACTGCTTGGGCTTGGGGGCAATTGAATCAGTGGCAGAAGTGGTGGTTTCCAGACTTCTCAGCAAACAGAGGGTAAAAGGGTCAGATAACTCATCAGAAGTTGACTACAGGGGTCCCTTTGCTGACTCTGTTGTATTGCCCATATTTAGATCCAGGTCTCAGTTTTGGGTCTCAGTCTCAGGGCAAGGATGAATACTAGCACATCAGAGCTTGTCACCACAGGGGAGGTGGGATCCCAGTCATGATTCCAGGGTAGAAAATGGCCTGTGAACACTCACAGACCAGAGCACAGACAAGAAGAGTAGCAAACATACCTCTCGCTAGATCATACCACCTTGGAAGCACCAAAAACCTATAGGTCCCCAGAATTACCTCAGAAAACAGCTACACAAAAAACCTGAAGGTTGGGATGGTGGCCCCTCCATTCTGGAAGCAGAGCCCCACTTCAGCGTAGAGTTACAAGGCTAGAAATAAGCTGGAAAAATATGAGCAAACAGAAGAAAAAGTTACATGAAAGTTACTATGGTGACAGGAAAAGATCAAAATGCAAACTCAGAAGAAGACAACAAATTCATAACTACTACATCAAAAGCCTCAAAGAAAAATATTTATTAGCCCCAGGCCATGGAAGAGCTCAAAAACTTGATTTAAAAATCAAGTAAGAGTGGTAGAGGGAAAAAACGGGAAGAGAAATGAGAGTGATGCAAGAAAATCATAAAAAAGAATAACCAGCTTAGTAAAGGAAGCATAGAAATACTTATGAAAAAACAATTTAAAAACAAAATAGGCCATTTTTTTGCACTGAATGGTATTTTATTTTATTCCAATTGCATGTAAAGATAGTTTTTAGCATTCCCTTTTATAATATTTTGAGTAACAAATTTTTCTTCCCCCTCCCTTCCCTCCTTATGATCTGATATAGACTATACATATACAATTGTGTTAAACATATTTCCACATTAGTCATGTTGTGAGAGAAGAATCAGAAGAGAAGGGAAAAACCACTAGAAAGAAAAAAAAAGTGAAAAAGTATGCTTCAATCTGCATTCAAACTCCATAGTTCTTTCTCTGGATGTGGATAGCATTTTCCATATGAGTCCTTTGGAATTGTCTTGGATCATTATATTGCTGAGAAGGGTCAAATCTATCATAGTTGGTCATTTCCCAAAGTTGCTGTTATTGTGTACAATGTTCTCCTGATTCTGCTCAATTCACTCAGCATCAATTCATGTAAGTCTTTCTAGGTTTTTCTGAAATCTGCCTGCACATCATTTCTTATTGAACAATAGTATTCCATTATATTCATATAGCCCAACTTGTTCAGCTACAGAATAGTCCAACACTAAAAGAGGTACAAAAATCCACTGAAGAAAAGAACTCCTTGAAAAGTAAAATGACCAAAGGAGGAAGGAGGTGAAAAGCTCACTGAAGAAAATAATTCCTTAAAAATTGGAATTCAGCAAATGGAAGCTAATGACTTTGATGAGACATCAAGAAACAATAAAGCAAAATTGAAAGAATGAAAAATAGAAGACAATGTGAAATATTTCACTGGAAAAAAACTCATCTGGAAAATAGATTCCAAAAGATAATTTAAGAATTATTGGACTACCTGAAAGCCATGATCCAAAAAAGAGCCTAGAGATCATTCTTCATGAAATTATCATGGAAAACTACCCTGATAGTCTAAAACCAGAAAGTAAAATAGAAATTAAAATTCACTTCCTGAAAGAGTTACCAAAGTGAAAACTCCCAGGAATATTATAGCCAAATTCCAGAGTTCCCAGGTTAAAGAGAAAATATTGCAAGCAGGAAAAAAGAAACAATTTAAGTATTGTGGAACCACAGTCAACAAAACACAAGATTTAGCAGTTTCTATTATAAAGAAGTATAAGGTTTAGAATATGCTATTCTGGAGAGCAAAAAAGTGAGGATTATCACCTGGAATCACCTACCCAGCAAAAACTGAGTATAATCCTTGAGGGGGAAAAGTTGGATATTTAATGAAATAGAGGATTGTCAAGCATTCCTAATGAAAAGAACAGAACTGAATGGAAAATCTGACTTTCAGATACAAGACTCAAGAGAAGAATAAAAAGGTAAACAGGAAAGAGAAATCATAAGGGATCTAATAAGGATAAACTCCTTACATTCCCACATGGGAAAATGATACTTCTAACTCATTATTACAGCAGTTAGAAGGAGTATATGTAGACAGAAGCCACAAATATGAGTTGAATATGATGGGATGATTACCTAATAAAATAAAATTAAGGGGTTAAAAAGAAGAATGCACTAGGAGAAGAGGAAAGGGAGAAGTAGAATGAGGTAAATTATCTGACAGAAAAGAGGCCCAAAGGACATTTGACAATGGAGAGAAAAAAAGGGGAAGTGGAGGAGCACGTGAACCTTACTCTCATTGCAATTGTCTCAATGAGGGGATAACATGCACACTTAGTTGGGTGTAGTAATCTATATTGCCATACAAGAAAGTAGGAGGGGAAGAGGATAACAAAGGGGGTGCTAATAGAAGGAAGGGCAGTCTGCAGGAAGTAAAGGTAGCAAATCACTTGATAAAGAACAGGATGAAAGGAGAGAGAAAGTAGGATAAGAGGGGGAATTAGGGAGAGGGAAATACATAGTAATCATTAATGTGAAAAAATTACAACAAAGTTCTCTGATAAAGATTTTAACTCTCAAATATATAGGAAACTGAGTCAAATTTATAGAAATCATAACCATTTCTCAGCTGATAAATGGTTAAGGCATATGAACAGGACGTTTTCAGAAAAAGTAATCAAAGCTATCAGTAGTTGTAGGAAAAAATGTTCTAAATCATTATTGATTAGATAAATTCAAATTAAAACAACTCTGAACTACCACTACACATCTAACAGATTGAATAATGTAACAGAAAAAAATAACAAATATTGAGGGGGACATAGAAAAATTAAGACCGAATGGACTACTGGTGAAATTGTATACTGTTTCAACCATTCTGGAGAACAATTTTCAACTGTGCCCAGAGATGTACACCCATCGACCAAGCAATGCCACTACTAGGTCTATATCCCAAAGAGATTAAAAAAGAAAAGAAAAAAAGGAAAAAGGACAAAAATACGAATATATTCATAGTAGCTCTTTTAGTGGTAACAAAGAATTGGAAATTGAGGAGATGCCCATCAATTGGGGAATGGCTTAACAAGTTGTTGTATATGATTGTGATGGAATATTTTTGTGCTATAAAAAATGACAAGCAGGGTGCTCTCAGAAAAACCTGGACAGGCTTACATGAACTGATGCAAAATGAAATGAGCAGAACCAGAAGAACAGCAATATTCTATGAAGATCACTGTGAATAATTAGTTATTCTCAGCAAGACAATGATCCAAGACAATTCTGAAGGACTTATGATGAAAGGTGCTGTCCATCTCCACAGAAAGAACTGGTGGATGCATATTGAAGCATATTTTTTCTTTTTTTTCTTGAACTGTGTTTCCTTTCACAGAATTATTTACATAGAACTGTGTTTTGAATGATAACACAGGTATAATCTTTGTCAAATTGTTTACCTTCTCAATGAGAGGGGAAAAGTAGGGAGGAGGAGGGCGAATTTAGTACTCAAAATTTAAAATAAAAGAATGTTAAAATTGTTTTTACATGCAACTGGGGGAAAATAAAATAGAATAGAAAAAAACATTCCTCAGTCTCAAAATATTTATATACTGTTTCTTTTCTTAAATTTTACTTTTATTAGTCATAAAAATGTATATGCAAGTGCTTTGAGGATCTGAAGGTTTTGACATGTTCTTGCATTTCTCTGTAGCTCTTGAAATTCCATGTCTTTCTACCACATTTTATATTTTTAAAAAATAAAACATCTATCTTTGGCTCTTTATTATATCAAAATGTCCTCACCCAAGTGAGACATCATTCTACACTGTTAATAAAATGTTATTTTTTTTAGTTTTATATTCATTCTACAATTCTTTTTGTATCCAAAATTATTCAAATCCCATCTGAAAGCTGTTTCTTCATAAACATATATTATCATTATATGTTTTTCCTATTCTTTTTCTGTATCAAAATATTCATCTGTAACATCAGCAATATTTCATATCATTTAACAGTTAGTATAAATCTGTTCCTTTACACACACACACACACACACAAAGAGAAATGTTTTTCCTATGTTTGGGGCTACGTAGATAGCAAAAGTATATGTAAGGAATTCACAAGTTCTGTTTTGCAAAATGTTTTTTATATTTCCCACTGCTCTCTTTTAACTGGAACCAACAGCAGTTGAAAAATAAATCAGTGTACCCCAAAGATTAAAATCACATTAAGGGATAATTTGCATATCATAGGTACTCAATAAATGGTTGTTGAATGAAGGAATGATTGCCAAATATACAAGAATTGAATGAAATAAGTTTCCATAACTGAGTAAAGCCAATTTAGGTCATTGATTGTGGTCAATTCACTCAATTTGAATGCCTTCCCTTGAACTGAATAAATTACGCAGGGACCTCATTAAAATGTCTTGACCAATTCTTTTATGGAATTCTCTTTTTGACCATGCACATAATTTTAGGCCCATGTGCAGAATAGAGGATAGTCCTACAACTGCAGAGAAGTGGTATGGGGAAAATAAACAAAACCCATTAAGTTAGGGCTTTAAAAATGAGAAAAGAAGCACATTGAGTTGAGTTACACTGAGTTCTAAACCAATCAAAAAGCAAATCTCTCATTTTTTTTACTTCAATCAAAGTACTATTTCTATTTCATTGTCTGTTATTTCACCATTAAGGTTGCAAAGGAATTTACTTTTTATTAATCTACTTTTTAAATTCACTAATCTTAGTCTCTGGAGTAATGTATTTGAGCTATTATATTTGAAGTCCTGATGGGTGATAAGACATTCCTCTCTCTCAACAAACTATCAGAACTTTTTGTTTGCATCTTTTAAGCATATCCATACTGCCCTTCATGGTAGGTACTTATTCCCCTAACTTTACAGTTTCCTTTAAAAAATAACCCTCAGCACCCAGCACAGCACTTTCTTCAGAATAGGAACCCAAAGAAGATGGAGTTGTAGATTTAGAAATGGAAAGAACCTTAGAAACAATCTGGTATGATTCTATTTTACAGAAGAGAAAACTGAAGGCTATGATTTGCCTGGATCCACAACAATAGTAAATTCATGGGATTTAACAAAACTGAACTCTTCTTTTCACTTAAGCATATCCTAGCTGCTAATACATAGATGGGTCAATATCTGCTTTGAGGCCTTACCATGCTGACATAGCCTGAGACTCAAAAATTTAGGGGAGAAAAAACACATACAACTAAAACTAAAGCATCATTGCCTCCTGAGATCACTGCTACTGGTTCTTTGCCATATAATCAATGACAAATTAAGCTCACCAGGGAACCAAAGTCAATGTTGTGCACTTTGACTGCAACATAATGAAATTGTAATGGTTTCATTAGGCGTCCCTCTGAGTCATGCCAATCTTCTGCTTTCATTATAATGTAATAGTGAAGAGGCATCTTATAAGTGATTAGAGTGCAGAAGAAGCCTTTTACAACCTAGCAACATTCACTTGTTGATCCTCAGGTACGTAGGTAAATCTGCCACCTATCCCAGAGGGGGTGAATTTCACCTCATGGTGTAGTAGACACAGTTCTGGGTATAGAGTAAGAAAAAACTGCATTCAAAAGCTGATTCTCCCAGTTACTAGCTGTGAGAAGATGGGCAAGTCACTTAAGTTTTCAGAGCCTATTTCCTCACTATGCAAAATGGATATAATCATATAGGTAGTACTACCTACCTTACAATGCCATTGGGAGACTTATAAAATAACAGAACTAGAGCTAGAAAGGACCTCAGAAATCATCTATTCCAACTCATTAATTTTTCGAATGGGTAAAATGAAGACTAGGAAAGTCAAATGATTTGTTCAAGGACATACAGGTAAATAAGTGTTATAGATGGGATTAGAACCCAGGTCCTCTGACTTCCTCAAACCAGTGCTATTTCCATTGTAACACTGCCTACCTTTGAAGTGCTACATAGATATCAGTTATGATGATTAGACATGATTTCAGAGTATCTTTATAAGCATAACAAGCATCAGGACAGGGGAGAACAACAAAACTAGTGAAGAAAATGGAAATGATGTTTCAAAGGAGGAGGTAGGTATTTAACTTAAATCTCCCACCTTTAAAGTTGTCCTCATCTAGGACCAGAGGACAATTGTTGCACTGGGTCATCTTTTGTGAGGTTCAGGGCTGAGTGTGTGGGAGAATTCAGGAATGATGAGGCAGGTAAGGCTTACAGAAAATTAATAATTAGTATTTCCATAATGCTTTACAGTTTATGAGACACTTCCACTTATTATCATATTTGAGACCCACAACAACCCTATTAGATAGGTATTACCTCCATTTTGCAGATGAGAAACTAGGGCTCAGAGAAGTTCTGGGACTTGCCCCTAGTCACACAACATAGTACGTGGTAGGTAGTTTGAAATTAAGTTTCTTTTGACTAAATTCATAACATACTGTCATTCTTTAAAGGGAGTTTGGGAAATGCATAGTAGTTTGGTTGTCAGAGGTCTAGAATTTCTTCTGTAATGTTAATGGAATAGGAAGATTTCCCCATCCATTAATAGGCCTACATGACCTGCTTTGAGCTCTGGCCCAGCTCACAGCTATAATACATCCTGAGTTACATAGAGCCCATTGGGGGAGGAACTTGCTTAAATGAGAAGTTTGCTTATGGGGAAGCTTGCTTGCAGGAAGGCTTTCACACCTTTTAGTACTAAGGTAATTAGGCACTGAATCACGAGGGTTGTGATGCCTTCTGGCTCTGAGAAGTATATATATATATATATATATATATATATATATATATATATACACTCTGAGGTGAGATTTGCTTTGGGGGTTCACTTATGAGAAGGACCTTGTGATTCCCTGGATGGGACTCTGAGTAGCCGTATGTTCATAGCCCCTTGACTACTTTGATGTATCTGTGCTCTACTGATCCAGTGGTATATGTAGGTGGTTGTATTACATTGATCGGACAGCTGGAGCCACGTCTGTTGATATTTGTGCTAATTTATCTGCTTGTATTTTCTCTGCTCCTATTTTCTCCACATAGAGGGTGCTGACTTTTTCCTGAACTAGTGAATGTAATTAAAAGTAAGATTGTTAACTCCTTCAAAGGCTATCTTTCCTCTAAAAGCAGATCAAAGAACCTGTGCTAGAAGGACATCCTGGGTATGCTAGGGTGCTTGCTGTTACACCTTCTCATTTCCTCCTTTGTGGATCTGCAGCTGACCTAGAGGAAGCAATCAGAAGCTCATATAGCCTTTCTTATCTCCCCCATGGGTACTTTGCTGCCACAAAGGCTGGATATAGAACATTTCAATAAGGGTATAGGATCTGTTATGAGGGGTCTTACAAAACTGGCCAAAGAATGTCATAGCTGACAATTTTGTTTTTCGATGTTGTACACATAATTAATCTCACAATAAATATGTGAGACAGTATCATCCCTTTCCTCTGAATTTTATAAATAAGGACATTGAAATTCACTGTGGGTCACACTACAGTGTCAGAATCAAGATTCAAACTCAAATCTTTATGACTCCAAATATGATTCCCTATCTCTTCTTATACTCTCTCTCGCTCAGCAGTACAGCTAGTATTTGAACTTAGGTTCAAGGTCTTTTTATCTTCATGATATTAGCTGTTAACCACCAATTTTTCAAGATACACTACTACCTACAGCAGCCTTAGTGGCCAATAGATTCAAATGCTGTATGTGTCAATTAGATTTGTATGCTACAATAAGGCAATGGATCAAAGATCCCATCCATAAATACATATGGTAACCCATCCATGCCTGCCCTCTCCATGCAACTCTTGTGCGTGTCTTGCTATGAATTGAACATCAGGTTCCATGATACCAAATAGGTGACTTCCTTGAAGTCTCCATATGTCACCAGGCAATAACTGTTCATTGACTTTTTACTTCACTGCTGTATGACCCATCTTTTCTTTTTGAATTGTCCATTTCTTTGATGATATCCTTTACATTTATTCACCTCCAACATTCTTATTTTTTGATTTAATTGAAGCCTGCTCATATCCATCTATCTGTCTGTTCAAGGGCAAAGAGCAGCTTTGTATACTAGTAGGGAAACATATTTGCATTGGGTAAATCAACATCTGAATCTGACACATTATTTCAGGAGCAATGTATTGCCTGACAGAACTGAATTTCAATCATCGTTTCCTGTGGAGAGAGCAAGTCAGAGAATGGCCACATATTTAAAGGCTCGTTATACATTGTAAACCTTGGAGAGAGATAGATGTACGTGTGTGTATGCATGTATATATGTATATACACATATGCATACACATACATATATACACATACATGTATACATATATACACATTCCTATGTGTATATGTATGTGTATGTATGTGTATGCATTTATACATGTATCTATATAATCATGGGTATAACAATATATGTTATGTTATGTTAAACATTTCCATTTTTCAAGTCGGTTAAAGTAAGAAAAGCTTTATTAAGTGCTTATTATGTCCTAGTCATTAATGTAAGTAACAGAAATATAAATATAAGCAGAAAGATAGCCCCTGCCCTCAAGGAGTTTATATTTTAATGGAGGAATTCAGTACATATAGAAGCTGAAATTGTGGAGGAGAAAGGAAGGAGGTAGAGTACTTGCCATGAAAGATATTTCTCTCTGGAGAGAAATAAAGTGAAGATAGTGGGAGAAACTAGAAAATCAGAAGAAGAGGCCATAAATCTGGAAGAAAGAGGGAAAGGGGTATTTCCACTATGGGATGTCCAGGGATAGCCTGAAGAAGTTTTTTCCATATGAACAGTAGAGAAAGTTTCCTCTTTGGGTCTTGATTTCCTTATCTATAAAACAGTTTGTCAAGCTCTGTAATTTCAAAAGTGTCTTCATAATTTTAAATTCTTTGATCCACATTAAACCCTAGCTATGCTCACCAGTATTGGCCTAATTCTCTGGACTTCTTTATGTTCTTGCCAGTAGCCTTGCACCTATATGAGTACCTTTCCCCTCCACCCACTTTCCAGCTCCAATTTATATTTGGTCTTCATCTATTAGAATGTAAGCTCCTTGGAGGAAGAGATTATATTCTTTGCTTGTATCTTAAGCACTCCAGCACTTAGCATAGTATCTGGTACATAGTAAGAGTTTAATTGACACTATCATCTATCTATCCATCTATGTATCTATCTCTCTATCTATCTATCCATCCATCCATCCATCTATCCATCCATCTCTCTACCTATGATGTTTGATACACCTTCCTAGCATGGATTCAAGGTTATTGAGTCTCTTTATAAGGTGACCTAAGCAACTTAGATGAACAGTAGGAGAAATGTGCATCCCTCTTTCCCTTTTTATCCAGTGAGCATGGAAGAGAATGTTGATCAGAAAAATTATGAGCAGGTCAATTCCCAGGTAATTGCTTTGGATAATTTCCCCCAATTATCAGTGCATTCTTTCTTAGGCTGTGCATCTCAAGTGCTTAAAAGCTTTGAAAAAAAATAGCACTTTTAAACTCTTCTCACAAAAAAAGAGAAACATCTTGTCCCTCAATTTGTTATCGGGTGGTGTTTGACAATATACTTAATGTGCAAATGTGCAGTGTCAACCCAAAAACAGGGTCAGTTTTTTTTTCTTTCTACTTCTTGCTTAAGTCTACATGCATCTTACCATTTCAGAGGAGATAGAAATACTGGGAAATTACACGTGCTCCATTAACACTGACAGCATCTTAGCCTCCAAGCTGGTGTTGGGATTGTTCACCTGGGAACAGCTTTCTCTACTTCTTTTCCCCTAATGGCACCAGCAGGAGAGAGGATCAGGGTGTCTGAGTGACATTCTCACATTAGGTGACCACGTATGCTAAACCACAGTTCCAACTGTTTTCTCTATTAATGGACTTGCTTTTAGCTAGCCTTTGATCTAAGCCAGACTCCCCACAGCCTTTCAGAATAAGCATAAGCCATTCTAGTATCATTACTGTCTGCTCACGATGCATTTGATATTTCTTTCTCCAAATTCCACACCTTCAGCCATATTACAGTTTCATAGGGACACCAATTCTGTGCTCTAAAAATAGGACACAGAGCTCAAAATTACATTTTAAGATGATGGTAATCCTGTAATCACTTCTCTGAGCCCAGATTTATAAGAAAGCATAATATAACAATTATTATATACTTCAATATAGGGATGATGAGAGGGGAACACAAAATTCCATCTTTGCTGATAGTTCAATTCCAATGAAAGTTGACATAAATTAAAGAAGATCTTGAAAGGGAAGCAATTTGGGTCTTTTATCTCCTATCAACTTCCTTTCATGCAGAAAAAATTACTTAAAAGCTCCCACAATTAAGAAAAAATTTTATTTAATATGTATTGCATCAAAGGCACCCCTCCTCTTCATTTTACTTAAAAATAAGCCAGGCAAACCATTTTCCCTGTATTGTATAATGTGAAATGACTTCAAAGAAACAAGATATTTTCACTTCCTTTATTCCCACCAACTATTTTTTTATAGGATAGAATTCATTGTATGGTAGTTTCCTTTATCTCCTTGAGGAACAAAAAGAGGAAAAACATTTTTATTTTATTTTATGATTATTATGCTTGTTCCAATTCTCTATTATTATTTTTCATACAAAGTGGCAGTTTTCTTTGGCTGGAGAAAGTGGGAACACTGAATGCCCTCAGCATTTCATATCTGTTAAGCTGCATCTGTTCATCAGTTAGAGAAAGCAAAGGCATCATACCTGGAGATTTAAAAAATATAATTTAACTCAAAGAAATCCCTTCCTTTTAAATGTTCACAGAGAGCACAAATCATCATTGCATAAAATGCATTTGAATGGAATGGAATGTGATGTTTCATATGACAGTGAAATTATATACTTGGCTGATTCCTTAAGGATCACATATAGATAGCAGCAAAAAGTCAGTCACTGGAAAAAATATTTCCATCTTATTTTGAAAGATTTGCTCCTTCTTCTCTTTTCTCTCAAAATTTGAAATAAAACAAGTTTCATTACTAGGTATAAGGTATGAAACAAAGGATTCAGGGTTTAATGATGAGCAGTAAGATTCATCACTGAGTTGATACTACCTGATTTTAACACAAAGCCAGAATATCATACTTGGGGAAAAAAAAAGTCAGTGCAATCTTTAGGGAGATTTTCTTATATATGGAGTGTGACATGAGCTGGATAGATTAAGTGTGATTTATTATCAGACGACCAGCATTTACTAATTGTCGACTATGTGCAAGGCACTTTGCTAAGCACTGGGGATACAAAGAGAAATAAAAATAAAGTCTCTGCTTTCATGAAGCTGGCATTCTAATGGGGGCAACAACATTGTAAACAGAATACATACAGTGTAAAATGGGAAGTAATCTCAGAGGGGGAATTGGGAAGGGTGATATTGGAAAAGCCTCCCACAGAAGGTGGGATCAGAGCTGCATGTTGAAGGAAAACCAGGAATATGACAGGCGGATGTGAGGAGGGAGAGCATCCCAATTATGAGGTATAGCCAACACAAAGTCATGGAATTGGGAAATGGAAAGTGGTGTGTAAGAAAAAGAAGTAGGCCAGTGAAGCTGGATCATAGAATCTGCATAGAGAAGAGTAAAGTGTAAAAAGTTTGGAAAGGTAGAAAGGGACCAGGGTATGAAGGACTTTAAAAGCCAAACAAAGGATTTGATCCCACAGGTAATAGGAAGTTGCTGGAATTTTCTGAGAAGCAGGGTGACATGGTCACATCTGGAATTTAGAAAAAAAAAAAAACCTTTTGGCAGTTGAGTAGAGGATGGACTAGAGTGGGGAAACCTTTGAAGCAGGAAGATCAACGTTGCAATACTCTTAAGTGGCATTTGATGGCAGCCTATACTAGCATGGCAACTACGTGAATGAAGAGAAAAATGGCATATGAGAAAGCTATGGTGAAGGTAGAAATGACAAAATTTGAAAATAGATTGAATATGTTAAGTGAGTGTGGGCAAGGAGTTGAGTATTACACCACTTACTAATCTCATCACCTCCCAAAGAATCAACTATCATCATCACTATGCTGATTTTATATATATACACACACATATATACATATATGTATGTGTATATGCATGCATGTGTATGTGTATGTATTTATGTAAGTATATGATGTGTATGTATATATATAGTATGAATATGTATATACAAACATGAATGTATGTATAAGTATATATATGTACATACATATTATGTATGTGTATATGTGTATGGGTGTGTATGTATACATGGATATGTGTGTATATATATATATGTGTGTGTGTATATATATGTATATATATATATGTATGTATGTATGTATATATGTATACGTATATGTGTGTGTATCCCCATTCTTAGGATCACATCTCCAATTGCCTATTGCAAGTCCTGGACGTCAGTAGAAAGAATCTTAAATTGAACATATCCCTGTATCAGTAATTAAGGTGGGACTTTTTGCTGTTCTCTTAAGTGCCTTTAATGATTCTGGTCCTCCTTTGAATGGGGCAGATAAAGTGGGATCTTGTCTTGGAATGTTCTCAGCACTAAGACAATTAAGTGTCATTGACTTGTATGTGATGGTACTAGGGATTAACTTTTGCACACCCTAAATGGGATTTTTCACTGTTCTTTGTTTGAATGCCTCTCAGCATTGAGGTAATCTAGTGCCTCAAGGCCCTGAAATGGGTATATATAACATCCTAGCTTGGAGTTTGACTTTGGGGCTCTCACTCACTGGAAGAGTAGCATGTGACTCTGGGCAAGTCATCGTAACTGCCCCCCGGCTTTGCTAATGCAGACATTGGCTTGTATTTGGTCTGTTTATAATGTATGTTTGTAATTTGTTTCTATTTGCTCTGAAGTTCAGGATGCTGAACTCCTATATCCTCCTGAAATAAGTGAATAATATTTGTATGTTAGATTAAAGTGAGATTGTTAACCCCTTAAAGTTTCTTTCCGTAGAAAAGCAGATCAAAGAACCTGTGTTAGCGGCCTTCTGTGTGCTGATTGTTGTTGGTTTTACACAGCCACAGTAGCTGCTAGCAGATTGTTGCTACAATCCCAAATCAAACTTAATGTTTCCCTGAAATCTCACCCCTTTCCAAAAGTCTCTACTATTGCCAAGGGTAACCCATCATTCTAGGACCCCAGGTTCACAACCAAGGTGTCAGTATCAACTACTTGCTTCATCTCAGCTTTTTTTTAATATCATAAAAAGCATTTATTTAAATCCAAAAGGAGAATCATTTGTGATGAGGATATAATGGAACCTTTTGTAAAGAAATATGTGAGTAAAGAAAAGATGGCTCCTTTCTCTACTATTGTTTGATACAATTTGGAAATTCTATAAACAGAAATAAGAGAAGGAAAATGAATTGAAGGAAAAAAAAACATACATAAAGAGGAGATAAAACTATTTCTGTTTGCTGATGATATGATGGTATATTTGGGAAAAACTAATCCTCACAAATCAACAATTTTCCATATAATATTAACAAAACACAAGTAGAAATAATAGGGAATTCAGATTCCTAATGACTATAAAATGCATAAAATATCTTGGGATCAACCTCCCAAAGCACACAAAAGACTTGTAAGGTTTCAATTACTAAGTACTGCTTGAACACATAGAGAACAAATTAAATATCTGAAGGAATATTGAGTGTTCATCACTGGGCTGTAACAACATAATAAAAATGACAATGCTACCAAAATTAATTTACAGTTTTAATGCTTTAACAATCAAATTATCAAGTGGAAACTTTGAAAAACTTAATAAAATGAAAATAAATTTCATTTGGAAAAACAAAAGATCTAGAATATCAAGGGAAATGATGAAAAGAAGTATGGCTGATGGGGAACAATACTCCTTGACTTCAATTGATATTATAAAGCAGTAATTATCAAAATCATCTGGTACTGGTTAAGAACAGAGAGATAAATCAATAGACTAGACTAGACAAGGGAGATTCAGAAATAAAATGGCCCAGTGTTTGATAAAATAGAAAATATAAAGTACAGAGGGAAAAATTTCCCATTGCTAAAAATTTCTGGGAAAACTGGAAAGCAGTCTGGAAAGGCAGAAATTAAACTCAGGCTAACATCTGATACCATAATCCACATACATTCCAAAGGGATACACAACATTAATATTAAGCTCATACAAAAAAATGCAGAAGAGGAATAGATCATATATCTCTCCTTCTATGGGTAGGAGATATATTCTTAAGTAAACAAAAGATAGGGACAATTGTAAAATATAAAAAAAGATAAATTGAGGAAAGCTTCCGCACAGACAACATTAATGCATCTAGCATAAAAAGGGAAATGGAAAAACAGGGAAAAGAATGTTTGAATCAAATTTCTCTGATGATGTTTGGTATAAAATAGAGATAAACAATTTTTTTACATATTTATGTTACATATAGATATATAATTCTGTAACTTATATAACTATCTGAAATACAAATAATTTTATATATAAATGTTCTGTATATTATATATCATCTATTTCTACAGACTTTTTCATTTTTTTTGTTATATTTGCCAGTTTGCAGGGTTTTCAGTCAAGCTTCAGGTTGTTTTGATCTGCATTTCTCTTTTTAGTGATTTGGAGCATTTTTTTATGCAGTTAACATTTTGCAATTATTCTTTTGAGAACTTTTTTTTGGTAATTCTTGATCATTTATCTTCTGATGAATAGCTATTCATGATATCCATTATCTATACCTATTTAGATCTATATTAGTCTATTTGATCTATCTATCTATAGTGGTAGACAGATACAAAGACAGATAGAAAGACAGAGATAACCAATAGCTATTCCCCAGTAGATAAATAGAAGTCTTAGCCAGTCTAATTAGCAAAACGATCCAAGACAATTCCAAAAGACCCATGATGAAAAATGCCTTCTACATCCAGAGAGAACTGATAAACTAAGTAGAGATTGAAGCATACTGTTTTCATCATATTTTTCTTGTTTTTTTGCAACATGGCTAATATGAAAATGTTTTTATGCCTAAACATATAGAATTTCTACCATATCATTCACCTTCTCAATGGAAGGGTGCAGTGTTGCAGGTAACAAGAGGATTAAGAACTCAAAATTTAAAGAATTAATATTAAAATAAAATAATGTGTCATTTACTTAAAGAAGCATAAAAATATCTATATGAACTAAAATAACTAGAGCCAAGGAAAAAATATACACAGTAACTACAACAATGTGAATGGAAAGAAGAGCTATGCAGAAAGATATTGAAAGTAAATATAAGGGATGGAGTAAAGATGGCAGAGTGTGAGAGGTAGCATTTTTGGCCTTAGCCCCTCTATAATCTCCTCCAAAATGCCTTAGAAAACATTCCAAACTGAATTCTCTTTGGGAAAGTCAAGAAAAAGTCATAAAACTATTTTTTTTTCCTGCTTAGACTAGTTTAGGGAGATAGTCTTAGGGGTCTATAGACCTCTATGTGGTGGAGGCTGGTAAAGAATCTAGCACATCAGCAGGATGGCAGCAGGAAAAGTGGCAGTGGGCTATTGCAGATGAAGCAGTAGTGGGGAGCAGCAGTGTAGTATATAGGGACAGTAAGGAGATGTCCATCTAAGCAGAAAAAAGATCCTAAGGGAACCCTGTACTATCACTGGGAGTAGGAACAGTTACCATCTGGCAGCTGTTGCCAGTTACCCAGTTCCCAATTACAGTTCAAGGATATGGAGGAGTAGTTGTGGTCACAAGAGAACAAAGGTCCTACTTATTTAAGTAGCAAGGAACATATTATAGAAAAAAAAATAGCTGTGTATCTCTGAGGCCAAGAGTGAGAAGGAGAGTGGACTCAGTTATAACCTTTAGTTCCGCACATAAGACTAAATTGGAATAAGCAAGGGCAGGAGACTGAGACAAATGGGAGCCAAAATTTCAGTTACTCTGAAACTGCAGAAACTCCCAAAAGGCTAAAAGTGACTAATACTCTTCCAGTATCACACAACCTTGGAAGCACTGAAAACTTGCAGACACACTCAGTTAGCTCTGAAAACAGCAGGACAAAAAAAGCCTAAAGCTTGGGACAGCGCCTCACTACCCCCCAGGTGAGAAGGGTTCAACTTTAACCTAAAGTTCAAAGTCAAGAAATAATGTGGGAAAATGAGTAAACAACAAACAAAAGAACTTGATCACAAATGGCTACTACACTGGCAGTGAAGACCAAGACATAAACTTGGAAGAAGATGATAATGTGAAAAAAGCTACCCAAAAAATGCCTCAAAGAAAAATGGTAATTGGACCCAAATCCAACTATTATTCCTGAAAGAGTTAAAGAAAGAGTTAATAGTTGCAGAAGAAAAATTAAGAAAAGAAATGAGAATGTTGAAAGAAAATTATGAAAAAAATCAACATCTTGGTAAAAGAAGAACAAAAAATAATGAAGAAAATAACAACTTAAAAAGCAGAATTGGCTAAATCAAAAAATATATAGTAAAATTACAGTTAAGGAAATAATTCCTTAAGAATTAAATTGGGCAGTGGATAGAGCCAAGATGGCAGAGTAAAAGCTTGAGCTCTGCCCCCAACCCTGTAAAAATGACTCTAAACAAATTCTAGAGCTACAGAACTCACAAAATGACAGAGTGAAACAAATCTCCAGTCCAAGACAATCTGGAAAATCAACAGGAAGGGTCTATCACACTGGTCTGGGAGTGGAGCCCAACATGGGCAGTGCTGGAACAGAGGGGGCTAGAACAGGCCTCAGGGTACTGAATCACTGGCAACTGTGATGTTTTCATACTTCTCAACCCACAAAAGCCAAAGACAACTTAGAAGGTCAGTGGGAAAACTCTGTCAGGCCTGGGTGAGAGAAGAGTATTGTCAAGCCCCAGCACTGAGTTGGTGGAGGTGGTGGCAGTGGCAGTGGCAGCAGTGTGGCAGCAGAAGCAGCTGCAGCAGAGTGACTGCTTCTGGAATTCCAGGCCCACAGACAGTGAGGGGATCAAGCAGCTGATCACAGCAAGAGTGCAGGGACCTCTTCACTGGCACTGAGGCAGGACTCCCTTACTTTTCCCTGCTTGGATCTGAGTCACAGTCCTGGGTGGCAGTCCTGAGGTGAGGAGAAAGAGGTGTAGCAGAGCTTGTGGTGGCTGTGGAGAGGGAGTGCTCCTAGCAGTTCCAAGGCAGAAAAGAATTCTTGAGGTCACTCATAGACCAGAGTACAGGCCAGGAGAGGAGTGAACATCTCTCCTTGGATTATACCAGCTCAGAAGAACGGAAAACTTATAACTGCCTAGAAATAGCTCTAAAGCTTAGGACAGAGCACTTTCCATTCTGGAGGCAGAGTCAAACCTTGAAAAAAAGCTCAAAAGTCAAGTAATTGGCTGGGAAAATGAACAGACAGCATAAAAAACATTCAGACCATAGAATCTCATTTTGGTGAAAAAGAAGACCAAAATATATAAGCAGAAGAAGACAACAACGTCAAAGATCTCATATCAAAAGCCTCCAAGAAAAATGTGAATTGGTTGCAGACCATGGAAGAGCTTGAAAAGGATTTTGAAAATCAAGTAAGAGATGTAGAGGAAAAATTGGGAAAAGAAATGAGAGGGATGCAAGAAAATCAAGAAAAATGAGTCAACAGCTTGCTAAAGGATACCGCCCAAATAATTGGAGAAAACAACACCTTAAAATAGAAAAACTCAAATGCCAAAGAGGTCCAAAAGGCCAATGAGTAGAAGAACACCTTAAAAAGTAGAATTGGCCAAATGGAAAAGGAGGTCCAAAAGCTCACTAAAGAAAATAATTCCTTAAAAATTAGAATAGAACAAATGGAAGCTAATGACTACATGAGAAACCAAGAAATTATAAAACAGAACCAAAAAAATGAAAAAAAAAATAAAAGACAATGTGAAATTTCTCATTGGAAACAACCACTGACCTGGAAAATAGATCTAAGAGAGAGAATTTTTTTAAAAAAAATTATTGAACTACTTGGAAGCCATGATCAAAAAAAGACCCTAGACATCATCTTTCAAGAAATTATCAAGGAAAACTGCCTTGATGTTCTAGACCCACAGATTAAAATAGAAATTGAAAGAATCCACCAACCACCTCTTGAAAAAGATTCCAAAAGGTAAATTCCTAGAAATATTGTAGCCAAATTCCAAAGTTTCCAGTTCAAGGAGAAAATAATGCAAGCAGCAGGAAAGAAAAAAATTGAGTATTGTGACAACACAATCAGGATAACACAAGATCTAGCAGCTTCTACATTAAGGGATCAAAGGGCTTGGAATATGATATTGTGGAGGTCAAAGAAGCTAGGATTAAAACCAAGAATCACCTACCCAGCAATACTGAGTATAATGCTTCAGGGGAAAAAATGGATATTCAATGAAATAGAGGACTTTCAAGGATTCTTGATTAAAAGACCAGAGCTGAATAGAAAATTTGACATTCAAATACAAGAATCAAGAGAAGCATGAAAAGGTAAACAAGAAAGAAAAATCATAAGGGACTTATTAAAGTTCAACTGTTTACATTCTTACACAGAAAATTGATATTTGTAACTCATAAGACCTTTGTCAGTATTAGGGTAGTTAAAGGGAATATGTATGTATGTATATGTATATATGTGTATATATGTATATGTGTATGTATGTGTATGCATGTTCATATGCATATATTTATAAACATGTATGTATACACATATACATCTATGTATATAACATACACCCATATATACACCCATACATATATGTATGTACATATGTATGTGTGTATGCGCACATATATGTATATATATATATCTGTGTTTTCATATATCTATCTGTCTATCTATATATATGTATATGTATATATATATAGAGAGAGATAGACACAGGGCACAGGGATAGTTGAAAATGAAGGGACGATATCTAAAAATTAAAATTAAGGAGTCAGAGAGGAATACATTGGGAGAAGAAAGGAAGAGATAGAATGGGGTAAATTATCTCACAAAAAAGAGGCAAGAAAAAGCTGTTATAATGGAAGGAAAGAGGGGGGAAATGAAAGGCAATGAGTGAATCTTACTCTCATCTGGTTTGGCTTAAGGAGAAAATAACATACATGCTTAATTGGATATTTCACCCTACAGGAAAGTAGGGTGGAAGGGAATAAGATGGAGGGAGATGGTATAAGCGAGGGCAGATTGAGGCAAAGGGTAATCAGAATGCATGTCGTCTTGGGGTAGGGGAAGAGGACATACCAGAGTTGAATAGAAAATATGATATTCAAACAGAAGATTCAAGAGAAGTATATAAAAAGTAAACATGAAAAAGTATCCATAAGGGATTCAAGCAGTTAAACTGTTTACATTCCTACTTCTAAGAAATTTATCATTATTAGGGCAGCTAAAAGGAGTATATATAAACAGAGGGCATGAGTTTGAATTATTTTGGAATGATGTTGAAAATAAATGTAAGGGTGAGAAGAAGGGATGCACTAGGAGAAGAGGGAAGGGAGGTAGAATGGGAATTTTTTCTCACATAATAGACTGAACAAGGAACAGCTTTTACAATGGAGGGGGAAATTGTGGGAGTGGGGTCGATGTTTCGTTCTTATCAGGATTGGTTCAAAGAGGGAAGGAAACATACACACATACACACACACACAGTCAGCTGAATATGGAAATGTAACTTACCCAATAGGGAAATAGGAGGGTTAAGGGGATAAGAGAAAGAGTGCAGAATGACAAAATAGAGGGCAGATTAAGGGAGAAGAAAAACAGAATTTTGAGGATAGACAAGATAAAAGGAAGGAGGGAGTGAAGAGATAAGTTACGGAGGGAGAGAGAAAGAGAGAAAAAAAGAAGAAAATGGGATGGATGAAAATGTCTAGTAATCGTAACTGTGAATGGAATGAGCTCACCTATAAAACAGAAGTGGATATTAAAATGGATTAGAAATCAAAATCCAACAATATGTTTTTTACAGGAGACACAGTTGAAATAGAGGAACATATAGGGAGGTAAAATATGGGGCAGGAGCAGAATCTAATATGTTTCAGAAGAAGTAAAAAGGCAGGGCAACAAGTTAAAAGAAAGGAGGATAAGAGGAAGCATTTATTAAGAAAGGCAGTGGTCAGAAGCAAAACGGACTCAAGGATGGACAGGGTAAAAAAGAGAAGGATATGTATAAGGGAATAGGATGGATAGCAATCAAAACTGTGAAAGTAAATGAGATGAACTCATCCATAAAATGGAAATAGATAACAGAATTGATTACAAACTAGAATCCAACAATATTTTGTTTACAAAAAAAGCACTTGAAACAGAAAGATACAAACATAGTTAAGATAAGGAGCTAGTACAGAATCTGTTATGTTTATCTGAAGTTGAAAAAGGCAGGCATAGTGATCACAATCTCAAACAATATTTATTTAAAGGATATAATGAGGGAAACTACATTTTGCTCAAAGATACCATAAACAATGAATTAATAACAACATTGAACATATATGGACCAAATAGCATAGCATCTGAATTCTTGAATGAAAAGCTAAATGAATTAGAGGAGAAAATAGTAAAATTGTACTAGTGAGGGACCTCAAGTTACTCTTCTAAGACCTAGATAAATTTAATTATAAAATAAACAAGAAATAGATTAGGAGATTAACAGAATTTTATTAAAGTTAGGCATGATAGACCTCTGGAGAAAATTGGATGGGAAAAAGAATATAAGTTGCCCACATTAACACACCAGAAAATGGAATGCTTATATAATTCTACCTTAAAAGAAAGAAATTATACAAGTCATGTATGAACTACCTAAGGAAAAATAAACAAAACAAATACCAGAATCAGATGGATTTACAACTGAATTCTTCCAAATATTTATAGAATAATTCATTCTAATACAGTACTACTTAAAACTATTGGAAAAATAGGTAAAATATGAGTCCTAAATTTTTTTTCTATGATACAAATATGGTCTTTATGGTCTAAAACAAGGAGAACAAAGAAAAAAAAAACAGAGAAGGAAAACTATACAATTTCCCCAAATTTTCCAGATTTTTTCCACTCCCTCTCCTCCTTCCTCCCTGCCCAATATGGCATGTAATCTGATATAGGATCTACATATACCTTCACATTAAAATTACATTCCCAATAATCTAGTTGTAAAGAAAAATTATAACCAATGAAATGAACCATGAGAAAGATGTAACAAAACCAAAGATAAAATAAAATAACAGAAAAAAGAGAGAACAAATAGTTTGCTTCAACCTGCATTCAGATTCCATAGTTCTTTCTCTGGATGTGGATAGCCTTTTCCATCATGAGTCTTTTGGAGGTGTCTTAGAATCTTCCATTGTTGAGAAGAGCCAAGTCTATCAAAGTTAGTCATCACAGAAGCAATGTGTCTGTAGTTGTGTACAATCTTCTCCTGGTTCTCCTCCCTTCACTCCTCATCAGATTGTATAAGACTTCCCAGGTTCTTGTGAAATCCATCTGCTCCTCTTTTCTTATAGCACAATAGTATTCCATTACATTCATATACCATAATTTATTAAGACATTCCCCAGTTAACATGCATCCCCTTGATTTACAATTCTTTGCTATCACTAAGAGAGCTGCTATAAATATTTTTGCACATACAGGTCCTTTTCCCCCTTGTGTGACCTCTTTGGGATCCAGCCTTAGAAGTGGTATTGCTGGGTCAAAGGGTATGCACATTTTTCCTTTTTAAATTTTTTTTTTATTTTAGTTTGAAACACTCAGTTTCACAAGTTTTTGAATTCCAGGTTTTCTCTCCCTCCCTCTCCTCCCCCCACCAAGATGGCATGTAATCCAATACACGTTCTACATATACCTTCACATTGAACTTATTTACTTAATAGTCCAGTTGTAAAGAAAAATTATAACCAATGGAATGAATCATGAAAAAGAAGAAATGAAACCAAAAAAGAAGGAAAGAAAAGAGATCAAATAGTTTGCCTCAATCTGCATTCAGAGTCCCTAAATCTTTCTCTGGATGTGCATAGCTTTTTCCATCATGAGTCTTTTGGAACTGTTTTTGAACATTGCATTGATGAGAAGGGCCAAGTCTATCAAAGTTAGTCCGTACAGATACCATGTGTCTGTAATTGTGTATAGTGTTCTCCTGCTTCTTCTCCCTTCACTTAGCATGAGATCATATAAGACTCTCCAGGTTCTTATGAAATCCATCTGCTCCTCATTTCTTATAGCACAATAGTATTCCATTTCTTTCATATACCACAATTTGTTTAGCCATTCCCCAATTGATGGGCATCTGCTTGATTTCCAATTCTTTGCTACCACTAAGAGAGCTGCTATAAATATTTTTGTACATATGGGTCCTTTTCCCCCTTGTGTCATCTCTTAGGGATATAGCCCTAGAAGTGGTATTGCTGGGTCAAAAGGCATGCACATTTTTATAGCTCTTTGGTATAGTTCCAAATTGCTCTCCAGACTGGTTGGATGAGTTTGCAACTCCACTAACAATGCAATAGTGTTCCAATTTTCCCACATATTCTCCAGCACTTATCATTTTCCTTTGACATGTTTGCCAATCTGACAGGAGAGACGTGGTACCTGAGAGATGTTTTGATTTGCATTTCTCTAATCAATAGTGATTTGGAGCATTTTTTCATATACCTATAGATATCTTTAATTTCTTCCTCTGAAAACTGCCTGTTCATATCCTTTGACCATTTCTCAATTGGGGGATGACTTGTGTTCTTATAAATTTGACTCACTTCCCTGTATATTTTAGAGATGAAGCCTTTGTCAGCAACACTGGTTGTAAAAATTCTTTCCAGATTTTCTACCTCCCTCCTAATCTTGCTTGCATTGGCTTTGTTTGTACAAAAACTTTTCAATTTAACCTAATCAAAATTATTCATTTTGCATTTCTTATGCTCTCTATCTCTTGTTTTGTCATAAATTCTTCCACTCTCCCTAAGTCTGATAGGTTAACTATTGCCTTCTCTCCCAAATTGCTTATAGTATCAGCCTTTAAATCTAAGTCATGAGCTCAGTTTGAATTTATTTTGGTATATGAAACAAGATATTGGTCTATGTCCAATTTCTACCATGCTATTTTCCAGTTTTCCCAGCAGTTTTTGTGAAATAGTGAGTTAATATCTAAGAAGCTGGACTCTTTGTGTTTATCAAAGACTAGATTACCATATTCATTGACTACTGTGTCTTGTGTACCTAACCTATTCCACTGATCCACCACTCTGCTTTTTAGCCAGTATCAAGTATTTTTTACGATTGTTGCTTTATAATACAGTTTAATATCTGGTATGGCTAGGCCTCCTTCCCTGGCATTTCTTTTACATTAATTGCCTTGATACTCTGGATCTTTTGTTGTTCTAGATGAATTTTGTTATTATTTTATCTAGCTCTTTAAAGTAATTTTTGGTAGTTTGATTGGTATGGTGCTAAATAAGCAAATTAATTTAGGTAAAATTATCATTTTTATTATATTAGCTGGGCCTAACCACAAGCAACTGAAGTTTTTTTCCATTTATTTATATCTGACTTAATTTGTGTGAGAAGTGTTTTGTAATTGTGTTCATAGAGGTCCTGAGTTTGTCTTGGCAGGTGGACTCCCAAATATTTTATATTGTCTAAAGTAACTTTAAATAATTTCTCTTTCTATCTCTTGCTGTTGGGTTTGTTAGTATTATATAGGAATGCCGAGAATTTGTATGGGTTTATTTTATATCCTGCAACTTTGATAACATTATTTCTTATTTCAAGTAGCTTTTTACTTGATTATCTGGGATTCTCTAAGTATATCATTATGTCATCTGCAAAGAGTGATAACTCAGTTTCTTCTTTGCCCATTTTAATTCCTTTGATTTCATTTTCTTCTCTTATTGCTAAAGCTAAAATTTCTAGTACCAAATTGAATAATAGGGATGATGATGGACATCCTTATTTCACCACCCATCTTATCTAGGTCGTCTCAATTATAGATAATGCTTGCTGATGGTTTTTGGTAGATGCTACTTATAATTTTCAGGAAGATTCCATTTATGCCTATGCCATCTAGCATTTTTTAATAGGAATTGGTTTTGTATTTTTATCAAAAGCTTTTTCCGCATATATTGAGATAATAATATGGTTTCTGCTAGTTTTGTTGTTGAAATGATTAATTACACTGATAGTTTCCTAATATTGAACCAGCCTTACATTCCTGCAATAAATCCTACCTGGTCATAGTGTATTGTTCTTGTGATAAGTTGTGGGAATCCTTTTGTTAATATTTTATTTCAAATTTTTTCATCTATATTCATTAGGGAAATTGGTCTAAAATTTTCATTCTCTCTGTTTTAATTTGCTTGCACATCCATCTGTCCCTGGAGATTATTTTCTAGGGAGTTCATTGACAGCTTGTTCAATTTCTTTTTCTGAGATATTCAAGTATTTTAATTCCTCTTTGGTTAATCTGGGCAATTTATATTTTTGTAAATATTCATCCATTTCCTTAAGATTGTCAAATTTATTGGGCAAAATTATTCTTAATTATTGTTTTAATTTCTTCTTCATTTCAGGTGAATTCACCCTTTTCATTTTTGATACTGGTAATTTGGTTTTCATCTTTCTTTTTCTTAATCAAATTGACCAAAGTTTTATCAATTTTATTGATTTTTTTCATAAAGCCAGCTCTTAGTTTTATTTATTAGTTCAATAGGTTTCTGGATGTCAATTTTATTAATCTCTCCTTTGGTTTTCAGTATTTTTATTTTGGTATTTAATTGGGGATTTTCAATTTGTTCTTTTCCTAGTTTTTCCCCCAATTCATTGATCTTCCTCTTCTTTATTTTATTCATGTAAGTATTCAGTGATATAAAACTTCTCCTAAGAGCTGTTTTTACTGCATCCATAAGTTTTTGTATGTTGTTTTATTATTATTATTCTCTTGAATGAATTTACTGATTGTTTCTATGATTTATTGTTTGATCCACTCATTTTTTTAGGATTAAATTATTTAGTTTCCTATTACATTTTAGTCTATCTTTCCATGGCCCTTTATTACAAATAATTTTTATTGTATCATGATCTGAAAAGGATACTTTGACTATTTCTACCTTTCTGCACTGGATTGTGAGATTTTTATGCCTTAGTATATGTCCAATTTTTGTGTATGTGCCATGTACAAGTGAGAAAAAGAAAAGATTTATTCCTTTCTATCCCCATTCAGTTTACTACAGAGGTCTATCATTTCTAACTTTTCTAAAATTCTATTCACCTCCTTAGCTTCTTTCTTGTTTATTTTGAAGTTAGATTTATCAAGTTCAGAGAGGGGGAGGTTAAGGTCCTCCACTAGCACAGGGGGTGATCAATGAATTTTTTTTGATGACTATTTTCCACTCCAGTTCTAGGACCTCAGAGAAAGTTTTCTTAATGATTTCTTGGAAGATACTGTCCAGGCTTTTTTTTCCCATCATGTCTTTCAGGTACACCAATAATTCTTAGATTGTCTCTTCAGGATCTATTTTCCATTTCTGTTGTTTTTCTAATGAGATATTTTACATTTTCTCCTCTTTTCTCATTCTTTAGATTTTGTTTGACTGATTCTTGATGAGTTATAGAGTTGTTAGCTTCTACTCACCCAATTGTAATTTTTAATGAATTGTTTTCTTCATTTAGCTTCTGTAGCTTCTTTTCCATTTGGCCAATTTTACTTTTCAAAAAGTCATTTTCTCTAACTAGGTTCCATACCTCCTTAACCATTTCGCCAATTTTACTTTTTAAAGATTTGTTCTCATCAGTAATTTTTTTTTCCATTTTTTCTTCTACCTCTCTAATTTAGCTTTTAAAATCCTCTTTGAACTCTTCCAGGAATGCTTTTTGGACTTGATACCAGTTCATATCCCCTTTTGAGGTTTCAGATGTAGGTATAGTGTCAATGCTGTCCTCTTCTGAACTGTATTTTGATCTTCCCTGTCTCCATAATGAGAATCAATGTTCCTTGTTTTTCTAGCTTGCTTCATGGTTGTTGCCTTTTTCCTGGCTTTTTAAGTAGATCTCTGCTTCTGGAGCCTAGGGGGCTCTCTCCCAAGCTTCTTTTGTTGGGAGCTAGGACCTTGGTTATTGACTTTGTTTGCTGTGGCCTCTAGTTTTGTCTGCTAGAGCCTATATAATGCTGCAGCTTACCGGGTGCTGAGCTGAAGCTGGCTGGTATATGCCAAGGATCCAGGCCCAGTGACATCTTTCTGAGTGTCCCCTGGGGTTAAAGCAGTTAGGTGTGGGGGGAGGGGTGGTCTAGGTGCTGGCAGTCTCCTCTTCCCCTAGGGCTATGCTATAGCATGGATTCAGCCTTCTGCACTGGTATCTGCTACTTCTTCCATCTGTGCAAATGCATGCCTGGAGTCCTGGTGGTGGTGCTTGCTGGCTCTGCCCCCCTGGGGCTCAGGAACTTCAGGTGGCCTGCTAAGGTAGGGCTTGCTGGGATGCCTTCTTTCCTGCACTGATCTCCTTCTTCACTTCAAGAGGGGGTCTTCTTAGCCTCCAGAGCTTAAAGATTACTGAAACCCCACTTCTGGCTCCTCTATCCAGGGTTTCTCCTACAGCATTATTCTCTGTTTGTTCAAGGGAGGGATGAGAGCCTTCTGGCTCTCAGAAGTTCAAGAAGTTGTGTTTCAAACCTTAGACTGTGGACTGATAGCCCCAGGAGTAGCTGCTACCTCGGCTCTGAACTTCTGTCTCACCTATCTCTGACAGACTTCTGTCCTGGGCTGAGAGGCCTGGGGATCACCATTGTAGCTGGCAATTCAGCCCCGGGCCTGTTCCAGCTCCTGCTCCAGTATGATTTAGTTCCACAGGCTTAGTGCTCTCCCAGCTGGTCTGCTGGCTGGGTTCTGCTACTGTTTCTGCTCTGGTGTGGTCGGGTGCAGTTCCTAGTGCCCAGAGCTCTCCCAGATCATAGATCCATCCTGTTGACCCCTTGGACTCTCCTGGCTTGGAAATCTGCCCCATTCAGTCTCCTAGTGACTTCTATCTCTCTCAAATCTGCCCAGATTCAATTTTTTAGAAGTATCTGACAGAATTTGTAAGAGAGCTCTGATAAGTCCGTGCTTTCACACAGCCATTTTAACTCTGCCCCTTTTTTCTAATTTTTTTTTTTTTCAGAACTTAGATAATGTGGATATTTGTTTTGCATTACCTTCTCATTGGGTGTGGAGAGAATGTGGAGAAAGGAATGGAATCTGGAAGTGAAAATATAAAATTCAACTAAAAAGAGAAACAATAGTAACAAATATTAAATTTATAAAGATTAGATAAGATTTGATTGAAGTGATATGAGAAGATACACTAACCTATCCCTTCATGGATGTACGAGTTTCACTGTTGTTACATATTGCACGTGCTTTCAGACTTTTTCAACATATTGATCATTTGTGTTGATTTTTTTTCTCTCTAAAAATTCTTTACGTCATATGAGATTGCTCTCTGGGAGGGGGAGGGTGCTGGATACTTGGAATAATAATGGCGATTTAAGAAATAGAAAATATATATAATATCCTATTTTAAAAGAAAATGAATATTCTTACATAAATAAAAAGATTGTGATTGAGTTAAGAAATTTTGTAGCTCATGAACATGGAAACTGAACACTTGTAGGTAATGGAAAGCTCAAGGGCATAACCTTTCCTATGTGTAGCTAAGGCAGAGGGGTGGAAAAGGTCATGGGAGTTGAATGGATTAAAGAAATCAGAAGTTGGACTACTAATGGAAATATCAATGTGTAAGAAGTCCCCTAGTATGAAGGCAACCGTTTAGATGGAGAGAGACAGAGACAGTCAGGCAGAGAGATAGACAGAAACACAGACAGACTGAGAGAAAGATACAGAAAGTATCACAGAGACAGAAACAGACAGAAAGATACAGAGAGACACAAATAGAGGACTGACACAGACAGAACAACAGAGACAGACAGTCGGAGAGTGAAAAAGACAAAGGAACAGAAACAACCAGGCACTGGATCTCATTGAGAAAGAAGGAAGAATTTCCTAGAAGTTTATAGACAATAGCTACAAGGGTCCAGATTGAATGATATATTTGGATATAGAAAATGTCAAAGAGAGAGTTACAAGGGAAATATCACCATCTTTTCTTCGAAGTAAGTATGCAGTATTGAATAGTCTGAATTAGAGGAAGCAAGTTAAATCATTCAAGGTTTCCTGTGTGGTATAATGGAAAGAGGACTAAATTTGAATGCAAAAGGCCAGAGTCTGAGATATGGCTGGGCTATTATTACTGCTGAGATATTTGGCAAGTCATAAAATCTCTAGGCCTCACTTTCCTCATATGTAATATAAAAGGGTTTTAGTACATGATTTTTAATGTCCCTTTTAGTTGTAAATACTGTAATAACACTCTCAAGAGTCAGGAAACATTTATTAAGTGCCTACTATGGGACAGGCATACATTGTGTGTGTTGGGGAGAGAAAAAAAGGCAAAAGACAATCTTTCAAGGAGCTCACAACCCAATGGAAGAAGAGTAAAAAGCAAACAAATATATCCAAACAAGTTATATAGAGGATAATAGGAAATGACTAAGAGAGAAAATGTGCTAGAATTAAGAGGGGTTGAGAAAGGCTTCTTGTACAAGACAGGATTTTAGTTGGAACTTAAAGCCAGGGAAGCAAGTAGGCAGAGATGAAGAATGAAAACATTCTAGGCATCAACAGTAGCCAGAAAAAATGCCTGTAACTAAGGAGTGTCTTGTTCCTGTAATAGCAAGGAGGCCAGTGTCACTGCCTCAAATCATATGTGGTTGGAAGTAAAGTATAAGAAGACTGGAGAGTTAGGAGGGAGCTAGGGCATGAAAAACGTCGGACAAAATAAGGTACTTTGTATTTGATCTTGTATGAGGGAGTCATTGGAGTTTATTGAGTGGGAGGGATGACATGGTTGGAGCTGTGCTTTAGGAAAACTGCTTTGGTGACTGAGTGGAAGATGGATTGGAGTGGGGAGGACTTCAAGTAGGCAGACTTCCCTGCTGGCTATTGCAATAGTACAGGCATGAGGTGATCAGGGCTGCATCAGAATGGTGACGATGTCAGAGGAGAAATGTTGCAAAGGTGGAATTGACACCTTGGCAACAGATTGGATATGGGGGATCGTAGGGTGAGAGTTTCTGAGGAGTAGGGGAGGATACCTAAGTTTCTGCCTGAGGGAGTAAGAGTATGGTGTTGCCCTCTGTAGTAATAGGGAAGGTGGTGGAGAAAATTTAGCAAGAATGATAAAGAGAATGTGAATTCTGCATTAGATTTTCAAGGAGCTATGGAGTATGGATTGTTGTTGAAAAGAGAGCTAAACCATTGAATTTTTAAGGAATAGAGACTAGAAAAAGTTTTTATCTATTTTGGGAGCATAGGAAGATATGTTTGTTTATAATTAGTGTCTGAATTAGCTTTAAGCAGTTTGCCTAGGCAAATCATGAAAAATAAGTCTAATTAAATAGTTCAGAGGAAGAATGTTAGATAGAATCTCCATTTGCTCTCTAAACCCTGGGAGTCATCCCAGAGAATCTCAAAAGTAAACCTTTCTAAAATGATATATTGACTTGAGACCAGTTTAGTTCTCTGAGGGATTTCTCATGGGATTACTTTAGAAATGCCCCTGTTTTAAGATGTTACATTATGTAATTACTTTGATATTTCATGACTCAGAATTTCCTCCAGGTGGAGGGCCTCTCTTGAACTTCATAAATGGTCTTCCGTGGGTTACTGTGCTCAGAAAAATTTGCTTGGCGGTCAGCCTTCCAGGAATGCACTTCCCAAAATTTATCAGGCTTCACTGCCTATTGCCAATCCAATGCTCAAAACCTTTCCAACCTGGGAGATCAGACAAGAGCTTAAGCTCTATTGATACAATCTTTGAGAATCCAAGTCACTTCCAAACCATTATGTATCAGCAGTATCATGAGAGGATCTTAATAAAAGCTAATTATAAATAAAATACCTTTTTTACTTTTCCTATTCTCCTTTACTAATATTCACTTAATCATTTGGCACAAGGCAACAGTGAATATAAATCTCTGATTTCCAATAAAATCAAAGGAAATACTTCCATCTATTTGTCAATCTCTTAAATTGACAGTCATAACTTTGTTAATATGTGTTCCCTTTGTCAGCATAAAGCTTCATCTGCTGACATTCCTCCAGCATGGCTAAGAATTCAGAATGTCTATCCTAGTTCTTCAGAACTGTCTGGACACTGTCTTAACCTATCAGGTAAGGTGGTCACTTGCTTTCTCATTTTGTCATTATAGATAATACAATCTAACATTGTTGTCTTTTTACACTAAAAAAAGAATGTTAATGAAATGGTTCAAAACATTAATTAAACTGTCAATAGATTATTCAGTCTTAGTTACTAATAGTTTTTTCCTTCAATTATTTTCAAATAAAACAGGAACAGCCCATTAAGAATGAAAATGGAATACTAATGAATGCAGCTTTCCATTACTTATTAATACTTTTTCCTATCATTATGACATGAATATTTTGAAAAAAATAATTTTACCACACATTTGCCTCTTTTGCAATCAATTAAAAAAACAAGAAAAAATGCCTAAGATTTTAACAACTATCTACAATATAAAGAAATACTGGTTTAGGGTAACCGATTTTTTTTGTTATTGTTTTAGAACACTGAGACTTTAAGTGACACATCTAGGGTTGATAGGCAGTATGCATTAGAGGCAATATTCTAATCAAGGCTTTCTGGCTCTAAGGCCAGCCATATATTGACTGCTCCAGGCAGTGCCTCCTCCCGTGGATGGCTCCATCCTACAGGACCCAGAAGAATATACCTTTTTACCCTCTTCCCCTCTTCCCCAGGTTTCTGGACAAAAGTATTACTTTATTTTAGCTTCTCCATCTTCCCTTCACAGGGTCATGTTCTTGCTCATCTGAATTTCCCTTAATTACTTCTTGTATCATTTTAGGAGAAACCTGTGCTTAGTGGATAGGATGGCCGCAGTCAGGAAAACTTGATTTCAGGTCCCACACTGGTTGTGTGACTGTCAGCAAAACACTTAACTTCTCAGCAGCCCAGACAACTAACTCTCTTAGATTAACAATTTCATTTAAAGAGGGGGTTTCCTCACTGGGATTTCCTAAAACCAGAAAAATCATAGGTCTAGACATTAATTCTTCCCCGCCCCCAAAAAAGAAATGATTATTTTTACACCATGAATTACAAAGCTGGTTTGAAAGTACATTATGGGTTGCTTGTCCTGGGTACAAACATTGCTAATGACAGCTCTCCTCAATAGATATCTAATTCTCTGGATAGTAGCCCTACCTTCTATGTTTTTCTTATCATTATTTTTGTGGCATCTATGCTTTGATGTAAAATGCTTAATAGGAATACACCGAAGACAACTTTTCCTAGTGTCTCACCAAAATATGGAGGTGCTGGGCTCCCAAAGGCTATGACAGGGAAGTACTAGCTCAGGAATATAACATATCAAGAAGGAGAGGCATCCAGAATGAGCCTGAAAATGGACTGTGCATATGTTGAATGAGAACCACTAGGGGATGAATCTTTTTCAGAAAGAGTAATTCATAGTGCCCATCTGCCAAGGGACTGAACAGGTAAGATCTGTATCATCGGAAGGAGAAGCTGTGCCAGTGAAATCATGGATCCTAGAAGGCCTGGAGAAAAGAAAAGATTCCAAAATAACCTTGCAGAAGACACAGTATACTCATAAAGTGATAACTTCCACTGTTACATCCTTGCATTTATTTCATAATGTTGAATTAAATGGCTAAAAGCGGGGCAGGCATTTATTTCAACAGCCCTTGCCTCCTTTGGCTGTTTATTTCCAAATTGGATCTGCCATCTACATTTAGACAAGCAGCCCTTTTTCATTTTTCCCCAAGTGGTGTTGTCTGAACAGCCCATATAATATAGGAACTTTGATTTTTCATGGGAATCAATCTTTCCTTGTTAGGGGATGACTTGCCAAGACCCACCGCATTCAACAATATCATTCAATAACTCATGGTAAACAAATACAAGTTGAAGCAGTTTTGTTTCCTGCTATTTATCTTAATGATATCATAAAATCTGGGTGGCAGAGTAAAGTGTTCAGAGGGCCCTAGAGTAAAAATAAAATTTCAGGAAAAGAGTAGTCTCCACCTGGCCCCTGCACACATCCAAAAAAATACCTTCATAAACAATTCAATTCGAGATTTCAATTAACATATATTAGAAATCTGATATGTATATCATATGTTTGTGTATCTGTACGTGTTTATCATTGGACACTAATGTATCTATGGTAGACAATAGACATATAACAAAAGGAAAAAATCACTATCCTCCAGAGACTTACATATTAATAGGGAGAAACCACATAAATACAGACAAGGAAATATAAGGTAATTTGTGGAATGAGAGAACATTAACAATAGCAGATAAATCAATTTGGTAAATGTTGAGGGGGTGGGGTAGGGAACAAGCACTTACTAAGCACCTACTATGTGCTAGGAACTATGCTAAGCCCTTTACAAATATTATCTCATTTAATTCTCACAGTGACATAGAGAGGGAGGTGCTATTATCATCCCCATTTTACTGAGGAAAGTGAGGAAGAAAGCAGTTAACCTGGGTAATTAATACATCTAGTAAGTGTCTGGTGCTTAATTTGGACTGAGGTCTTGCTGACTCTAAGCCCAGCGCTGTCTTCACTGTGGCACCAGCTGTTTCTTTTAAAAATTAGAAGAGTGCGGGTATACAATGACTAAGTTCCATAATAAAATCAAATTATATATATAGATATATATGTGTGTGTATACATACATATGCATATTTATACATATACATACGCACACATAAAACTATAGAGAATAAGGATTAGATGTCTGATTTTGTTGCTATAGGGAAATCCCTGGTTGGGAAAACTCCACTACTGATTTTGGTGCTTTGTCTCATTTTACACTTGAGGAAACTGAGGCAGATGTTAAGTGACTTGCCCAGGGTCACATATCCAGTAAGAATCTGAGGCTGAATTTGAACTCAAGTCTTCATGACTACAGGCTCAGTGTTTTCTCCATTATGCTGTTGACTATGCGGCTGAGAAGTTAAGTGACTTGTTCAGGTCAGCATCACAGAGCTACTATATGCCAGAAGTGGAAATTGAACCTGGGTCTTATTGGTTCTCAAGTTAACTATTCACTAATCAGAAACTCCATCAATGCAGAGAGTGATCTTCTCTGCAATGTATAGTCCTAGAGAGTTCTTTCAGTGAACTTGAGAAGTTAAATTATTGCCCAGGGTCACACAACTTTTACGTTGCAAAGTGAGATTTGAACCCAGGTCTTCCTAATTCTGTGACTGGCTCTCAATCCACTACACCACAGTGAGTATAGTTTCTGAGAATAATACTTTGGAAAGAAAAGTCACCCCACTTAGGTAGGTATACCTATCCTGCTCTGTTCTACACAGCAGAATCCACTATTCATTCATTCATTCATTCATTCATTCATTCATTCATTCATTCTCTCTCTGTCTCTCTCTTTCTCTCTCTGTCTCTTTCTCTGTGTCTCTCTCTGTGTCTCTTTCTGTCTCTCTATCTCTGTGTGTGTCTTTCTCTGTGTCCGTTTCTGTGTCTCTATGTGTCACTCTCTGTGCCTCTGTCTTTGTCTGTCTGTCTGTCTGTCTGTCTCTTTCTCTATCTATATATGTATATATATATGTATGTATGTATATATATATATATATGTATATACATATATATAATAACCAACAAAATATTGTATGCACCTTGTCCTACTCTGATGCCTCTTTGTATCTTGGGAACAACCTAGATTTCTCAAAAGCCATGCCAGTGGAAGGTGGAAGTCAATTTCTGGTAGATTCTACTGCTGAGGAAGAGATTAGAGTTAACAATCTAGTAATAGACTGAGCCTGTTTTCCAAAAATGAGCTTAGCTAAGCTAGAGAGGCTCTTCACCCATAAACTGGCTACTTGGTGATGAAATCTTTAGCCACAATAGCCAAAGAAGCAAAAATAGTATAAAATAGTCCACAGTTCTGGGCAGCTCCTTTCTGAGTATGCATTGAGAGTATCAGAGAGGCAGAGAAAGGAACAGAGAGTGCTAAACACACACACACACACTCACACACACATACATAGACACACACAGTTTTTATTCTATAAACTTTAATTTAGCTGTTTCTATTCTTGATATAGGAACCTTTTTCCAGTACTCAAAGAGGCAATATAATACTGGAAAAGTTGAGCCTGGTCACTGTTGATATTTTCATTAAAAATAAAACTAGAATACAGAAGGAAGTCATAGCAGAGTGGACAGATGGCTCACAATTTCTCTTTGGAGAGACTAATAAAGGAATTGATGGGGTTGATTTTATCTTTAATTCAAAGGTAAAGGGGAAACTCATTTCATGGGACATTTGGTCATTTCAAATTGCAGTGCTCAGGATAAGTATTTTGAAAATATCTCAACAGGAAGTAATTGCTATGAGATCACATGATCAACAAGATGTCAGAGTAGTTGTTTTTCATGTACAATTGAAAAAACAAACAAACAAACTTCAAGCCAATATGTACCAAAACTATAGTAATTAAAGGTGAATCTGCAAGATAAAAAGAAATAAATACAGCACAAGGTAAATGAAATAATATTTGTTAAGGCACTTAGCACAGCACACAGTCAATGCTACACATATCTTCCTTACTACTTTTCTTCCTTCTTTCTTTCCTTCTTTCCTTCCTTATTTCTTTCTTTTCTCCCTCTTTTCCTTCTTTATGACAGATACAGTCAGAAAAAGCTACCTTAAAAGTTTGGATTTCAGAGGACAGCTGTGGGGGCCTATGCCTTGCTCCATTGGTAATTCAGTCTCTCTTTCCCACTTCAGCCAATAAGAGATAGAATTCATTTCACAGCCATGAGAGGGAAATGAGGAATGGAGTGATAGAAGACAGTAATATCAAATGAGAGAGACAGAAAGAGAGAGAGAGAGAGTGAAAGATTTGTGTCTATGAGAAGAAAGTAAATCCTAGATAGAATAATATTCCTCCCAGAATTTCTCTGAGCAAGGAAAAACTTGGACCTACCAATTCAGGGAGACTGAGAACCTTCAGGTTCTTGGAGATTTGTGTAGCACAAGTGAGAGGTACCAGAGAGTCTGAAAAATAACTTTTTACAACCCATAATCCACTGAACCAGTTTTTTACTAGACAGCAAAATGAACCAAGAATTACTAATGTAAACAAGAATTCTGTTGATTCTTCAGAGAACATGGAACCATACCAAAAATCTGCAGAACACTTCAGAAAGAAACTGATCATTAAATAATTATATTAAACAAATATGAATCAATATATTTTCTGGTAGGGATACTCAGTAGGAAGTCACTTCTGGCGGGTATGAAGTTAAGATAAGGGAGCTTATTTTATATCCTCAAATGTTCTAGAAATTAGTAGAAAAGGGATAATAATGTCTTTAGTATTTCAATAAGAGTTTGGGGGGGGGCAGAGGTAGTGTGGAATGTGTGTGGCCCAAAACACAGTAAAAGTAATGGAAGAGAGAGACCTGTGTTGAATGATTAGAAGGAATGTCTTTCCCTAGAAAGGGAGAGTAAAATAGGTTCATTGAACAACATTCTCTGTGGATAGGAAGTTATCAAATCAAGTCCAGTCAAATAAAAAACATTTATTAAGTACTTATTATATGCTGAGAACCATGCAAAGTATCAGGAATTCAAATCCAAGCAAAAAGAAAGAAAGCTCCATCATCTCAAGAATCTTACATTCTGATAGGGGAAGACAACATATAAAAGGAAGCTAAAAAGCAAGTGGGATAGAGGATGATGATATCCATAAGAGGTCAAAGTGAACAAAGAAGTCTGAGATCAGAAGCAGATCTCAAAAGATGGCTATTATGGCCACTTTCCTTAAAATGGGGGGGGGGGGAAGTGGGCAAGAGGGGCCATAGGGTGGAAAGATATTCCAGGGTAAGAAATCTACTGGGTTATTTTGAAGGAAAATTCTGGAAAATCATGAGTAGAGCCCAGAGAGGAAAGGAAGAAGTGAAAATTCAATACCCTTATGGCAGTTATCTAAGAGATCCTTCTACTTTGCTTTTATTTAGTATGACTGGTGAGAAACAAGGGCATTAAAATAAATTTTGTCTAAGTGGACTAGGAATAATAGAAGATCACTATTTGGCAGCAAGAATTATTTTCCAAGGACAGTATCTCATCCCATGGGCAGGAGATATGTGAGTTCTTACATGAAGTAGTAGACCTCAAGTACTTATATTTCTATGAGGCAGAAAAAAGCCCACCAAAATAAATAAATAAATGAACAAATATAACAAGGGGATATGAGTATGAAATGAAATGTACAAATATAATAAGAAAGAAATGGTAAAGAAAACAAATGGGAGAAACAATTAGTAACTATGTGAAAGAAAATAATAAAGGACAAAAATATAATTCTTCTGGTGATGAAGCTAATGAGATTCTCTGAGAGAAATAATATTTCCAGGAACATACATTAACAAAATAGACAATGAGATGATTAATGAGCTGATTAATAACCAATAAATTAATAAGTCCAAAGAAGCACTGTGCAAGAAATCTTGAAAATTAAAGGAGAAATAGACAAAATGGAAAGAAATATTATAGATAAAAACAAAACTAATAGTTGGTTCATTGAAAAGATTAACAAAATAGATCAGTTTTTAGCTAACATGAACTAGGAAAGGAGGGGGAAAAGGAGGCAGGGAGGGAGGGAAGGAGAGACAGAATTAAGTTACCTTTTTTTAATGAACATAGTAAATTCACAAAAATGTAAAAAAAGAAATAAAAACAATTAAATGGAAACCACTATGCATGATTAAATCCTAGAAGAATTAAGATTTTTAAATGAAATAGAAATATTTCTGTTGTTCAGTAATTTCAGTCATGTCTAACTCTTTGTCACCATGTTTCAAGTTTTCTTAGGAAAGATACTGGAATGGTTTGTCATTTCTTTCACTAGATAATTTTATAGATAAGGAAACTGAGGCAAACAGGATTGAGTGAATTGCTCAGGGTCACATAGCTACTAAGTGTCTGAGGCTCAATTTGAACTCAAAGTGATGAGTTTTCCTGACTTCCTGCCTAACACTATCTACTGTGCCACCTAGTAGCATATAGATAGAAAGATGATAGGTAGATAGATAGATAGATACATACATACATATATATCTATGTATGTATATGTATGTATATACACATACACACATATATGGATAAGAATATAGACATGGATATGGATAGGGATAGGGATAGGAATGGATAGATATATATACACGCTTTTGTGTATATGTGTATATATGTGTATGTGTACATGTATTAATTGTAATGATGAGAATAATGTACATGTCTATTATAGAATGAGGCAATAAATTATGGTGAGTGGATTAGAAGTTTATTGTATCAAAAAGAATTGAAGAATGTAAATGCTCAAAATCCATGATAATTGTGATCTAAACACTGTGGCTATACACACACATGTATACATACATATATAACATAACCACATACATATATGATCCAAACTAATAGGACATGAAATATCCTAAACAAATGAATCTCAGACAGTAACATTTATCAAAATATAAAGGTAATAAAAATAAACTAAAACACCAAACTCAGTATAGATGATTTCTGTGAAATGATTAAAGAACAATTAATAACTACAATATACAAATTATCCCCAGTAATTGAAAAAGGAAATGTTTTACCATACTCTTTTTATAAGATACGTATATCTGATCCAGGAATGCATAAAGTAGAGAATGAGAAGACTGATTCAAAATATTTCAAATAGTATTCTAGGAAAAACCACAAACTTATTTAAAAGAATGTTGACTCTGAACAAGTTGAATTTATATTATTACTACAATGGTGGTTGAACTTTAGGAAGATGATTAACATAATCACATTAAAAACAAATCAACCAAAACCACATGGTTATCTCAATAGATGCAGAAAAAGTCTTTGACAAAATGCAATTTTCATTTATGCTAAACAATCCTAACAAGGCTAGATATAAAATGGCTTTTTTTCAATTTGATAAAAATATATATCTAAAACTCTAACATAACATTATTTGCAATGAGGAAACAATAGAGTTTTCAATACATACAATAGTCTGACATACAAATAATATAGCATTTGCAGGAAAACATGCAAACTCATATTCTATTGGTGGCATTCTGAAATGGTCCAACCGTTGTGCAAAGCAATTTGAAACTATATGGAAAAAAATGACCAAAAAGTCCATATTCTTTGACCCATGATGCTTCCCATAGGTATAGTCCCCAAGGACGTAGAAGACAGAAAGAAATGTGCCTTTTAAAGTGTATTTATTTTATTTTACTTGTAATTTTATTACTACAGAGAGCTCTTGGTAAGAATCTTCTACCATTTTACCAGAATAGATTGACATTTACTAGTCCATTTCTGTTCTTAGATGATTGCTCTTGAGGAAACTAGAGTTTGATGAATTGCTGAGAATCACATAGCCAGTGTCTGTCAGTGGCAGTATTTGATTGCAGGACTTCCTGAATTTGAGGCTGACTCTCTGTCCACTATACCACGCTACCCCTCAGAACCCATCTTCATAACAGTGCATTTTGTGCAGGAAAAGAAGTAGAAACAAAATGGGTGCTGATGGATTCTGGACATGGTAAATAAATTGCGTTATGTGAATGAAGTGGAATATTGTTGCACCACAAAATATGACAAATTGAAGCATTAAAAAAGGAAATTGATTACATGAAATCTTCATTATTCATGGATTCTGTATTTGTGAATTCATCTACTCACTAAATTTTGTTTGTAACTACAAAATCAATACTTGTAGCACCTTCACAGTCAATTGCAGATGTGTGCAGAACAGCAAAAAAATGAGTTGCCCACCCAACCCACATGGTCCCAGCTGAGATCAAATAAGGTGACAGAATCTCTGCCTTCTTGTTATAGCTCTCATACTATAAGTAAGTGACTTTTCACAGTCTATTTAGTGCCATGGTTTTTTATCTTTTTTTGTATTTTTATGCTTTTTGTTGGTGACTGCACTATTTAAAATGGCCCCCACTCATAGTGCTAAAGATCTGTTTTGTGTTCTTAAGCTCAAGAAGGCTGTGATATGCCGTGCAGGGAAAATACACATGTTAGATAAGCTTCTTTCGTGCATGAGTTACAGTGCTGCTTGCCATGGGTTCAATGTTAACAAATCAACAACATGGTTCATCTAGAAAAAAAAGAGGAAATTTGTTGATCTGTATATGTGAGGCTGCTCCAGAAAATGTCAAAGTAAATATTGTGACCAGAGCTCTCTGTAACCTAACCCTATACTTTCTCTAGGAACAATAAGTATTCATTAATTCAGTGTTCACTGTGACTTTATAGAACAGAACACAACTATAGCAAATTACAGGAATCAACTTTATCATGAAATGAAACGGAATAAAGTATGAACAGGAAAACATACGTACAACATTACAAGAATATAAATAGAAAGAACAATAAAATGACACTGAAAGTTAAATAACTTTCAAATTTGAACTTTGGGAAGAATAAAAAATTACCCCTCATTCTTTTGGAGAAGAGGTGCAACTAGGTGGTACCGTGTGTATGGCACTAGCCTGGAGTCAGGAAGACACGTTCAAATATGGTCTCAGACAATTAATAGCCATGTGACTCTTGACAAGTCACTTTTCTTCTGTTTGCCTCAAGTTTCCTCATCTATATTATTATCCCTGGGAAATAGTATCACAAACTTCCCAGGTTTGTTGTGAGGATATAATGTAGGCTTGCACACCCTGTGCTGCTCAAGGCCTGCTGAAGGATTTCCTCTGCATACAAAGGATGTTTTCCTCTACATTTTTCTCAGGCCCAAAATTCTTTGGCTTGCAGCAAGTAGTCCTAGGTCCATAACAATCTTGCAGGCACCAGGTTGTCCAGGTCTGATCTAATGAAGTAAAAATTGTAAAGTGTTTAGCACAGTGTTTGAGTTAAGTATTATATACATATTAGCTATTATTTTATTATAGGTGGAGGACAATGGGTATGGAACAGTTCATACTCCATTGATGTGTTGCATGATTTTCCTAAATTTAAAAAAAATGTATGTTACAAGTTAAGTCTTGCTGGTGTGCGTGTGTGTGTGTGTGTGTGTGTGTGTGTGTGTGTGTGTGTTGGGGTAAATTTGGAAATGAATGCACTATAAAAGAAAAAGACATCAGTGGAACCTTAAAACATCTAACTTATTCACTAACAAATGATGCAATGGATAAAGACAGAGAAATTCTAAAAATAACTTGGTAAGATCTTGCAAATAGTACAGGACAATGAAGATGTGAATCAAGTATGAAGAATGAAAGAGGCCAATGATTTATACATTACACAGTATTCTCCAGTCTGTAAATCATGAATTCTTTTGTGAGAAAAGAGTGAAATTAGTTAAATAGTTGGAAGGGATCTTAGAGATCATCTAGTCTAATCTTTTCAATTTATAGTTAATGAAACTGAGGCACAGAAAAGTATAGTAATATGCCCAAAATGAAACAGTTGTAAATGAAAAATACAGGATTTAATGATTTCCACTTTACCATAATACTTGCTATTTTTGTTGTTGTTATTGGTCAGTCATGTCTGACTCTTCCTGTCCTGTATTGGGGTTTCTTGGCAAAGATAGTAGGGTTGTTTGCCATTTCCTTCTCCACCTTATTTTACAGATGAGGAGCTGAGGCAAACATGGTTAAGTGACTTGCTTAGGGTCACAAAGCTAGTGAGGCTGAGGCTGGATTTGAACTCAAGAAAATGAGACTTCCTGACTCCTGGCCTGTCACTCTATCCACTGTTCCACCTAGCTGCCCACTACTTACTATGATAAACTCTGAATAACCTCAACAAAAATGTGATTTATAATGACTCATTATACTGACTGGTTTATACCAACTAGTAACTAAATCTTCCATCTTCTTATAGGATAATCACTGACTAACTCATTCAAGCAAATATTAAATTAATGCCAAGCTAGAAAAAACAATAAAGAAAAAAAGAAATTCAATTAAAATAATTCTAACTTGACCTATTTCAAAAGTGATAACATTTGGCAAAACTAAAAAAATACAAAAAGATATGTGGATGGATGGATGAAAGTTCATAGACACTAATTACAATCATTCTGTGAAGAAATTTAACTGATACAAATCCATTGTCACAACAAAGATGTAATAACATCATAAAAAGTGTCTGACTGTATAAACATTTGACTTATTTGCCAACGAGAGAAATATGACAATCTAGGACAGAAACTCATTTGTCAAAACTTAGAGAAAAGGGAGGTAGAAAATTATAAGCAGTTTAACTTCATGATATAAAGAGAAGCAATGGAGGAAAATCCCAACTTAAAGAGAACTTGGTGAAATAGCCAACTACAGTTAAGCAGTGGTGAAAGGAAGTGGAAGTATTTAGAAGATGAGGCTGGAAGAAGGTTAAAAATGCAAGAAAGATAGGGGAAATTCAGCAAAGATATTTTTTACCAAACATTTTTTTTTACCATAAGAACAGAGGAACTACTGTACTTTCTAACCTCACAGTCCCAAATGTCTTTGTGGAAGGGGGAAAAGTAACACTGAAGAAAACAAAAATGGGAAAAGCAACAAAAGTTCATCAAGTGTACGTATAGTAGAAGATGCACTTATTGGAGATAATACAATTGCAAGGACATCAAAGGATCTATCTCAAAGTACATGGTACAAGGGAAGATATAAAAGATGTGAAGGAAAAAAATGGATAAAATTACTGCCAAAAAGTGTGACAGGAAAATATCAATAACTATTGACAATGATAGCCACTTTCTCATTTCCAAACTGGTTGGACTAAATTTTTATCAGATAATGATAATGATGTTGAATTACATTTGTATAATATTTTATATTTTGCAAAATATCTTTCTGATATTATTAAATTTGATCCTCATATCAATCCTGCATTATTAATCTTATATTACAGGTTAAGTACATTGAAGCTCAGAGAGGGGTAACTATTTGTTCAAGTTCACACAGATAGTGTGTGAAAAAAAAAACCTACCCATAAGCCAAGCCCTGGTCTTCTGACTGTAAACCCAGTACTCTTTCCAATGCCTCAAGGTATCTCCCTCTAATCTGGACAGCCAAATTTTCACAGTGGTGTCTGACATGACTCATTGCGACCAGACTGTCATGGTCATGCATTTTGAGTCAAGCTATCTGCTTTTCCTAGCTGTGTCTTACCTCGTGGTTAGACTACCACTTCTCACTGTTGTTAAGACAAGTATTTCTTAAGAACTTTTTATGTACCATGCACTGTGCTAAGTGCTACTCTCTGTCAAACCTATCAATAACAATTTCCCTTTCCTTTTCTAATCTGCCATATACTTAAGGAACTAGATAAGAAATCTAGTTAAAGTGGTAATGTTATGGTCAACACAGTAAAAATTCAATAAACTCTGAATGAAAGTCTAGGCTGCCTGTATGAATCACTCACAGAATAAAGTGTCTGGTCTTTCCTCTCCACTCAGTGGCCTTAAGAGGGGTTACTTCACTGTTCATGCTTTTGTGATGGATAACAGAAGCTGCAAGAAATCTTACAATTTGTGCAGTGTCACTGGATAACTAGTATATCATTAGAATAGGCCAATTCCTGTTGAAATTTATTCTCCTATTCCCTTCCACTATAATAAGCTGTTTACTTTATTGGAAAAATATGCAAATAACTTAAAAGTAGCAAATATGATAGGAAGAAATAAATTCTGATTAGATGATACTAAGCAGAACAACCTCACTATATTATGATTGCTCAAGTTGACCTGTTTGTTTTTCCAAATAGATTCTAAGAAAGAGGAAAATATCAGGGAAAACTTCAGAAGTGGGTGACCTATGGATGAATCTATTGCGGTCCTGAATAAATGTGTCTTTCAGCTGTTTTGCCCTTCACACTTCTGACTCACACTTTTTTGCCCGAAGGTGGGAGATATTTATTTTATGTATTTTCTCAAAGTGAAGTATTCAGTGAATTGATCGTGAAACACACAACAAATAACAATAAATCATCTGAGAAATATAGGAAACCTTATAATTGAGCACAACTTTTTCTCTTTCTCTTAAAAATTTACCATTCATTCATAAGATGGGGAACACAATGGCAAAATATTCATTCATTTTTGCTTAATTTTATTTATTAGTAGTTTCTCTGTTTATGGGAGGAATTACAAGGATCCTGACATAGAAATTAAGTGGAATGATATGCTCTTTTATTCTCCAAGATATCCTGGTTTTCTTATCCTAGCACCTGGCTTCCGAGCTTATTAATAATGCTCAAACAATTCAATCACAGACTTCAGAAGAACAGAAAGAAGCAGCTTTGGGTTTTCATGGTTTTAAATAATTAGCTGGATTCTTGATCACTTCAAAGATTGCTTCTTATGGATGGAATGTATTGTCTATTGTTTAAAAAAAAAACAACCTCAGAATATGAGCTTTCTAACATCCACTGTAAGTGAATAGATATTTAGATAGATAGATAGATAGATATACAGATTCTACCAGAGAATGAAGTCATAATAATCATGGATATTTAAAAGTGTCAAAACAGAATGTAGAGGTCATCTATTCCAAATAGCTCACATGAAACACAGCTTTGCCAAGGATTACACAGCGAGCAAAAGGCAGAGCTAGGATTTGAACTCAGATCCTTTGGCTCCTAATACAGATTTCTCTTTTATTACATCATTCTTCTTTTTAAATGTAGGAGCATTCCATGATTTTCTCAAATGAAAGATAAGGAAGGAACATAAAACTACAAGAAATGGCAGTGAGCCACTTACTATTGTTGTGAAATAAAAAGAAATATATCATATGAAAGATGACATTAAAGGAACAGTATTAAGAAGGGTAGGATAAATTTTCTTTAGGAAATTTGTTCATAGGAACATAAGAATGAATTAGATGACAGAATCCTTTATTTTGCACTGAACTGTATAAATAATAGGATGAATCTCACAATTTTATCTCCTTGTATCTTATTTTAATATTTATTCAGCTTCTATTGATGAACTATTAGAACTCCTCAAGCTGAGAATAGCTGTCTCCTTCACAGGATTATTGTAAAGGACATTTCTATTTTGGCACAGGCTATACCAGATGACCTCAACTATGCCTTCCAAATCTGTGAGTCTAATTTTACCACCTTTCATTTAACTCCTCCTCTCATGCCTCACAATGATACAGAGGTGACCCTGGTCTCATGAAGGTTATGTCAAAGGAGCAAAATAATAAAAATTAAAAAAGAATAATAGCAGCTAATATTTATATAGTGCTATAAAGATTGCAAAGTACTATACATACCCTATCTCATTAGATCCTTGCAACAACCTTCTGATGTGGAAAAGATGGAGTGAAGGGAATAAACCTTTGTATAGTACCTACTATGTGCTAAGTACTTTTTACAAATGTTATCTCATTTAAGTAAGGGTTTCAGTTATGAACAAATGGATGGATGGATGGATGCATATGATAAGCACTAAGGATACAAATAGAAAATCAAGACAGTCCTTACTCTCAAAAACTAACATTCTAATGAGATGAGACAACATATAGAGGAAGTTTCAGCTGCAATTCAGGTGGAAAGGACAAGTTCAGCAGCAAGGCATATGATAAAGCATCTTTTTTAATGCCACTTCCATTAATACAACCATACCTGTCTCAAATACTGAGCAATTTGACAATCACAAAGACTGGTGGCAAGAATTTTCTTTTCTGGTTCTTTGGAAACTATGGTATTTGAGGAAGAAAGGGCTGCAGTATCTAAAGAAACAGCAGTTTGTATGTCCACAAGGGTTATTCTAATAAATGACAGCTATGGAGGCAGGCAGGTAGGAGGACCAGTGCCCTGGAGAGCAAGGAGAAAACTTCAGTTCTGAAGTATTTGGGGTTAACATGGTCCTCACTGGTTAGTATTCAGGGGTAATGGGGATGTTGGGGTTGTTCTCCATACATGTTGTCAACCTAGATAATGACTAAAGGGATCAAACTGCAACTAGGGTTAGTGGTCTAAGAGATATTGATATTCTTAGGGCTCTTGGGCACAAGGTCCCGGATTATCTTCTTCTGGGTTAGAAGCAATGTGGTGGTCAGTTTTGACCCATTGGCATTGCTTCCCAGATATCTTCTCCTAAATATACCCTAGGCAAATGAAGCTTAACCTGTCCAAAACAGAGCTCCTTATCAATTGACATAAAAATATTTAAGGATTAGTAGAGTGGCACAGCATCATATTTAGCAATAGAGATATTTTAATAACCAGTTCATTATATGATTGGAGTACAATTCCATAGTACACACACACAAAAAATGGGCCCTGAATAACATTTTAAGCAACTTTACATAGCCTAAAATTCCATCAGCAGGGTGGATAGAATTGGCATTTTGAAGGTCAAAAAAGAAACTAAGTATGTATACATCAAAGAATTGATGGCAGAAGGTGAAGATTCACATAAGATAAAATAATAAACTGACCAGCAAACATTGGAACTAAAGCTGACATTGTAAGTTAGAATTTTGCAAATAGGCAAACAGAAGTTATCCAGATAGTATAAGACCTGTAGTTGATGTTTCAGCTTAAGTAAATACAAGTAATAAAGCTGAGCAAGAAATTCTTCTATCACTAAACTGTTTATCACCTGAACTAGAGGTCTAGCTATTGGTGTGGCTAGCTACCTTAAGGAAATGATGGTCATCAAGTCAATAAAGAAAAATTCTCTTACCATGCTATCTCCCCCCTCCAAAAAAATACTGTTACCTTTACCACACTTCCTAGTTTCTTTTGTGGATACCACTATCCCCTCAATCCCTGAGCTTTGTCATTTGTAACAACAATGCTGCTTGCCTCTACTGTGGCTAGGTAAGACCAATAATACCAGCACAGAGGAGGGCTGTTAGCACAAATTCTTTGATCTGCTTTTCTAAGGAAAACAACTTTAAGGGCTTTACAATCTCACTTTAATCAAACATACATATATCATTTGCTTAGTTCAGGGGAAACAGTCAGCATCCTGAATTTTAGAGAAAACACAAATAGAAATTATAAGCAGAAATTATATGAACAGAGCAAATAACACAATTCAACAGAGAGGCTTCTAGCTATCTGACCAAAGCTATATATACATAATTACCATAGGGAGAAGCACCTCCCTTGGAGGGAGGGCTCCTTAAAGGCTACCTGGGAGAAACGTGTCACTTCCGGCAGATTAAGGGATTTCCTGCCCTGCTCCCTTCGTTCCTCTCTTTTTCGCTGCCAGATCATCGCCATCATGGGTCACATGCATGCTCCCAGGAAGGGCCTGTCCCAGTCAGCTCTGCCATATAACCATAACGTGCCCACATGGCTGAAGCTCACCTTGGATGATGTGAAGGAGCAGATCTACAAGCTGGCCAAGAAGGGACTGACGCCCTTCCAGATCAGTGTGATCCTTAGGGATTCTCATGGCATGGCACAAGTATGCTTTGTAACTGGCAACAAAATTTTGAGAATTCTAAAGTCCAAGGGACTTGCCCCTGATCTTCCTGAAGATCTTTAACATTTGATCAAGAAAGCTGTTGCTGTTCAAAAGCATCTTGAGAGAAACAGAAAGGATAAGGATTCTAAATTCTGTCTGATTCTGAATGAGAGCAAAATTCACCAGCTGGCTCATTACTACAAGACCAAGAGAGTGCTCCCACCCAATTTGAAATATGAATTATCCACAGCCTCTGCTCTGGTTGCATAAATTTTGGTTTATGTACTAAAATAATAAAGTTATATCTAACTAAAAAAAAGGTTACCTGGAGTCTCCACACCAACACTCTTCCAATGAGTGAGCCCCAAAGAAAATGCTAGACTCAGAGTATGTATATATACGACCTAATTAGCAAAAGAGTGTGATCCTTTCTATAAGCAAAGGAAAGACTCACTTAAAGGCACTTGATTGTCTTAGTGCTGAGAAGCACTCCAAAAGAAAAACCAGTAACAAGTCCCATATTACTTGCCCTTACATCATTTCAGTCATTCTTGATTTCCATCTCTAATCTACGATATCCAACCCTTTGTCATCATAAATGCTATCTCACAAAATTTCTCAAATTGATCTCCTTTCCATTCATATAGGCATTACTCTAGTTTCAGGTTCTCATTACATTCCAACTGCTTTGCTGTAATAGTCTCCTAATTGGCTCCTCCTAATTCTCTACCTGTTTGAATTTGAATTCTACATGACTGCAAAAACAACCTTTCTAAGATACTTATCTGATCATGTAACTCTCTTGCTCACAAAACCTTGAGTGACTGCACAATGATTAAAGGATAAATGCCTAATCTTTAGTTTGGACTTTATCCCATCCACAATCTAGCTCCCACCTACTTTTGGGTGTTCCGTGTGTCCCTTCATGAACTTTGTGCTTTAGGCAAAATGGATTGTTAAGCACTTCCCTGAGTTTTACGTTCAATCTTCCACTTCTATACATTTTAACACGTTATCTTTATATCTAGAATGCACTCCCTCATCACTACCTCTCAGAATTCTTGTCTTTCTTCAAGGATTGATTTAGGTAACAACTACTCTGTGAAGCCTTTCCTCATCTCCCAATAATACACCACCCCAACCTTCTCCCTAGTTGTTAAATATCTCTTTCCCTGTCTCTGTCTATGCCCCTATCTTTGTCTCTTGGGCATTCATCCAGTTTTCCATTTAATGTACATACTTGTAACATGTCATATCCCGCCTTCCCCCAGTAGACGGGAAACTCTTTGAGGAACAGTATGTTTAACTTTTGCCTCAGTATACCCAGCTTCCAGGATAGTGTCTTCAATACCATAGGCACTTAATCAGTGTTCTTTAAATTGAATTGAATGGTAAAGATGTGTCACCTAAAGCCTAACATAGCAAAGTCCACAAAGGTTAATCAATAGAAAGCTGGCCACCTGGTGATCACTGTTTTGGCTCTGGAGACTCCTATTTTCCATCCATTACTCAGTGGAGAGGCTGACATCTGTCTTGGTACATGGAATATCGCAATCAATGAAAACACAGATTTTATGAAGTATTAAGTTAAAACAACCAGATATCTGATTTAAATTACCAATGAGATATGTATTCTACTTTCATCACAGACCAATAAAAGGAGAAACTAAGGGACTCATTATCCAAATAATGTAGTATATTAAAAATGGAATTAATTTCTAGTCTACAATACTTTAGCTCTTCAATTAAATTCTGTGTAAACAGGATAGAGGCAAATAGCATACTAAGTGGGCAATGGGAGGAGAATTCACTTATAAAATCCATACTTCTTAAATACTATCTAAATGTGGAAAGTTGTAAAATGGATGACTCACTATCCCTGAATACCCTGCTGCATACGTCTTTGTCCACTGACAAAGCATTCTTGCTCAGTTTTGTCCATTATTACTAATTCTTCAAGACTCAGGTAAAACAGTGCCTCATCTCTGAAGCCTTCATGAGTTTTAAATGAGGCACTTCAATGATAAGGCACTGTTTTCTGTCTTAGTATTTCATTGTAAATATTTATTAACATGTTTTAGCTCACCTATTACGTTATAAGTAGGCAATTAGCATAGATAGAAAGTTGCCCTGTGAATCAAGAAGACTTGGGTTCAAATTTGGTCATTTAAATCTAAGCAAGTCTTTTAACTCAATAGTACTTTAAGTTGTGGAAAATATCTTGCCGTTAGTGTTGGTAAAAAAAAGTTTCTTACTAGTAAATTGGTACAATTGTTAGAGGAGTTAACTATATCTAAATCACATGTCTAGCATATGCCAACCACCCCACTCCCAAATCTACAAATTTTATTGTTATTAACTATTTAAACTCCCAGAAGATTTGTTGTTGTTGACTTGTTTCAGTTGTGTCAGACTCTGTGACACCATTTGGGTTCTTCTTGTCGAACATGCTGTAGTGGTTTATCATGTCCTTCTCCAGCTAGTTTTGCAAATGAGAAATTGAGGCAAATAGGGTTAAGTGACTTGCCCAGGGTGACACAACTAGTAATTGACAAAGGCCAGATCTGAACTCAGGTTCTCCTGACTCCAGGAACAGCACTCTATCTACTGTGCCAACAACTCTCCTCCCTGATGACAGTCATGAATTTACTGCAATCCACCTCTTTCAAGTTCTACTGCTTGAGAGATAATAGAATGAATGCATTGACTATCTACTTCTAATGATTCTATAAAAATTAGACTATTAGAAAACAATATTCATATCATGTATTTCCTACTAGAAAAGGAAACATTCTAGAAGGTCATGGCCAACCAATTCACTATACTCCAGTCTCTTCCAGTGCCCAGAATAATGTCTTACATACTAAAAATCTTCAGTAAGTGTTGACTTCCGATTAGAAGTGGAGATTACAAAGCTTCATGGAGGAATTGTAATTTGAATAGGGCTTTGAAGGATCTTAGAGCCTGGACAAGGGGAAGGGTATTTCAGACAGATTTGAATAAGGGCATAGAGGTGGGAAAGTATGAATCATACTGGGGAAACTCTGAGCAGGTCAAATTGGCTAGAGCATTGCACTGGTGAATCATTGACAAGAAAGGGAGACTGGAGTCAAATGATGCAGACCATACAGTGAAAGTCTTGATTTAGCATGGGACTTTATTCAGGTGTTCTCAGACTCTGCTTTGAATAGAGCGAAGCAAGGATTTGAATAAAACATTGGCTAAAATCAGGACAATTACGATTTTTGCATGTGCGTGCATGTGTGTGTATATGTGTATGTGTGTTTCAGAAGAATTGGATTTGTGTGTGTGTGTGTATTTCTTTCAGATGAATTGGAGTGTGAGTGTGTGTGTGTGTGTGTGTGTGTGTGTGTGTGTGTGTGGTACTCATGAGCCCAATAACAAAGGTACAACCACTTCCCAGAAGAAGGGCTGTTCCTAGATCAAAGATCAAAGATTGCATGGCATTTTACCCATGTGATTTCAATAGATTATTTAATTACTATAATAATTGCTAAAGAAAAGCTTCACTCAACTTTATTAGGAAGTATTGAAATATACAGAGAAACTCTCGTGAACAATCTAGGAAAATAGATAGGCCGGTAAGACAATTTTCCAATTTCATTTTTGTTATTTCAAGTATGTATTTCAAAGGATGCAATAAAGAGTTACTGTGGGAATGGTCACCATTTTACTAATGCCAGAAAACTGGTGTGATTATTGTCCAAGATAATAGCACACATTTTAAAATTGTAGGGCCCAGACCTAGAGCATATTAACTTATCTACATTTGAATCATGGCTAGGAACTCCTTCTGATTTGTCTAATTTTGTTTCTATCTCTACATTTCTTATACTCTTCCCCTTCTCTCTATTCACATGGCCACCACCCTAGTTCAGAACCTCTTCACTTCTTGGGTAGACTCTTGTAATAGGTTCCTATCTGGGGTCCCTTGCTCATGCCTCTTCTTTCTCTAATCCATCCTCCACAGAGTTGCCGAAATGATTTCCCTAAAGCACAAGTTTTACTATCTCAGTCCTCTACTCAATAAACCTCAATAACTCCATATTTCTTTGAGGATCAAGTATAAAGTCCTCCTTGCATCTCTAAAGTTCTTTGCAATCTGATGTTTTTTGCTTTTTGTTTTATTACACACACACACACACACATACACACACAAATATAAATATATACATACGTAATATATATATATATTTATATATACATACATTATACATATATACATATATATACATATGTATTTATATATACATTTTTTTTCTATTACCTCCACTCTGGCAATGAAGCCAGACTTGTCTTTTTGTTGCTTCTCACCCATTTTATTTGATTACCCACCTCTGTGCCTTTGCGCTATCTGTCCCTATGCCTGGAATGCCCTCCTTGTCTCTGCATCCCTCGTTTCCTTTACAACTCAGCTCAAGGTGTACCTTCGACATGAAGCTTTTCCTCATTTCCCCAGGTTCTAGTATGTTCCTTCCCATCTTGTATTTATTTTGTATACATCTTGTATATAAACATCTTAAAAATCAAAATTGTTTAATTTTTGTCTTTGTAGCCTTGGCACCCAGCACGGTGCCTGGCACATAACTGGCACTTTATAAATGCTTGTTGATTGATTTATTGGATTGACTTATCACAAAATTCTATTTTCAATCTTTATATGCATGTATGACAACTTGGGCCACTTTCTTTCATAGGCCCTGATAATATGGCCCTAGTCTCAAGGGTAAGAGACATATCTCTTTCTCCTCCTGCCTACCTAGCTACTTTTTCTCAGTGTCCTTTGCTAGATTTTCATCCAGGTTAAGCCTATTAATCATGGGTATACCCGAAGAATCTGTCCTGGGCCCTCTTCTCTTTTCCTTCTATATTAGTTCACTTGGTGATCTCATTAGTTCCCATGGATCCATTTATCATTTCTATTCTGATGATTCTCAAATTTACTTATCCAGTTGTCTACCCTGACTTCCATCCTTGCATCTCCAATAGCATATAGAACATATTGAACTGGATGTCTCATAGACATCTTAAACTCAATATATCCAAAACTAAACTCATTACCTTTGTCTCCAAACCCTACCTTCTTCCTAATTTCCCTATTACTGTCAAGAGCATTATCATTCTTACAGTCACCCAGGCTTTCAGTCTAGGTATCATCCTTGACACGTCAATCTTTCTCACCCTCTATATCCAATCTTTTGTTAAGATCTGTCAATTTTACTTTCCTAACTTCTTGCACATACCTTCCTTCTCTCCTCTGACACTGCCACTACGCTGGTGCAGGCCTTCATTCCCTCACTCCTTGGACTATTGAATAGCCTGCTGATTAGTTTTCCTGCCTTGAGACTCTCCTCATCTCAAATAGCTAATTGATCTTCCTAAAGTGAAAGTCTGACCATGTTGCCCATCTCTTCAGTAAACTCCAGCAGCCCCCTGTTACTCACAAGATAAAATACAAAATCTTTTGACTTTTAAAGTCTTCCAAAACTTGATCCTTTCCTATCTTTCTAGTCTTAGAAAGATTGCCTCCTTCCTCATTACTCTGAAATTGAGTGACACTGGTCTCCTTATTATTCCTCTCCAATGGTACTTCACCTCTGTACTCTGAGTCTTTTCGCTTGCTTTCCCTTATGCCTGGGAGGGACACTGTTATCTCCACCTCCTAGCTTCCTTGGTTTCCTTCCAGTCTCCACTAAACTCCCACCTTTTAAAAGAAACTTTTCTAGTCCCCTTTATCTTAGTGCCTTCTCTCTGAGATTATCTCCCTTTTGTTTTGTATAAATGTTGTTCAGGGGTGGGAAACCTGGGGCTTCCAGACCACACATGGTCTTCTAGGTCCTTTTGTGGGGCCTTTTGACTGCCTTCCTTTTAAGGACCAAATGCTTTTATTAAGGGGATTTGTTCTGTGAAGTTTGGATTCACCTGAATGACTGATTCACCCTTAGGGTGATCCTAATAATTCCTATAGACTAATTGCCTTCACTCTAAGAAAACCTCTGGCCTATAGTAACCACCTTGATTTTTTTTTATATCAGTGATTACAGAAAGAATGGCAGCCTAAGCTAGGCTCATAATCCAAAATGGCTCTTTCATTCTACAGGTTTTTATGCAAGTGGATAAAGTGACAACTTCTTTCTTCTTCTTCTTCTTCTTCTTCTTCTTCTTCTTCTTCTTCTTCTTCTTCTTCTTCTTCTTCTTCTTCTTCTTCTTTCTCTTCCTCTTCTTCTTTCTTCCTTTCTTCTTTCTTCCTTCCTTCCTTTCTTTCTTTCTCTTTCCCTTCCTTCCTTCCTTTTCTTCCTTCCTTCCTTCCTTCCTTCCTTCCTTCCTTCCTTCCTTCCTTCATTCCTTCCTTTCCTTCCTTCCTTCCTTTCCTTCCTTCCATCCTTCCTTTCTTCCTTCCTTCCTTCTTTCTTTCTTTCTTTCTTTCTTTCTTTCTTTCTTTCTTTCTTTCTGTCTTTCTTTCTGTCTTTCTTTCTTTTCTCCTCCTCCTCCTTCTCATCTTCCTCCTCCTCCTTCTTCTGGATTCTTCTTGTAATTGAATAAGAACATTCTATAGATTCACTGAAAACTTCTTAGAACTGACTCCAATAGCAGACAGGACAGAGTTGTTACTGGTGATGCGAATCTTTTCCTACATTGTTTTAATTTATTCTGCTAGATTTCTATATTCTAAAAAGTTTAAAATTCATGTATTTTGAATATTATGCATATTCAGAATGGTAACAGGAATCCACAATTTTTAACATTTTAGGGATCAACCCTGGGTCCAGGCAATTCTTATGTAATAATTCTTTGGTTCCAAGAGAGTTTATCTGTTAAATTCTTTAAAATATTTTGAGTTTTGTAGTTGTCATTCAGGGATATGTCATTTGTTACCATGAAAATGATAGACCACTTCTGGCATATTATCATTACTGTCATTATTATTTAAATAATTCTTCTTATCTTGTTCCACAGAGCTCAGAAAGGAAAAAAAAGTACTATGTTATTTTGACTATTGCATAGGTGGGTCAAATAACTTTTATAGTCGAATCAAACTTACCATTGATCATTATATCAAAAGGTACTAATGACATAAAACAGTATGAAGCCGTTCCCTATTACTGGTTCAATCTGCTTCTAGTTTGTTTTGTTCTAGTAGCAGCACATAATGAATATATTCATGTATTCAGTCCGCATTGGGCACATTCAAGGTGTGCATCCTTTAGTAGGCAGCACCATCTGCACTGAATCTTTTCTGGGGGGTGGGGTGTTGCTTTTTCAAATTATTTGTCATGTTTATTGCCTTCTTTGTGGTACCAGAACATGAAAGGAATGCCGCTTGCTCCCCTATGCTTTGTGTCACACTGATCCTCACAAGAGTTCTGAGTAGTGCCAGCTGACCAATCGGTGGTATTGCTAGAGCCAAATTTGCCAGTTTTTCAGTGTTCCTGCCAGACCTTCACAGGTGCAACCATGGTCACAAGGCCCACTATTTCCCCACTATTTATCAACCTAGTTGGCATTTCTCTACATTGTTGCTACAGGCCCTGCCCCACTCTCCCAACCATAATGACATGGATGGTTAGCTATAAGAAGTTAATATTTAAGCATGGTCCTGAAGAAACCAGACAAGTAGGCTCATATTATGTGAACACAATTTGCTAAATTTTATTTTCAGATGTATTTCTTGGATTTCATCTAACAAAAACAAAATGTTTTAGGAAGGCAATATTATGTAGTTGGACAAATATGAGGCTTGAAAGCAGTAGAAACCTGGTTTCTGTTCATGCCAATGACATTCATTAGCCACATTGCAGAGAATCACTTCCAAATTTGTTGCGCCTCAGATTCAGAGGCTGCACTGAGTGCATAATCATCTGCAAACAAAAAGTCATTCACCAACACTCCCTCAACTTTCGTCTTGGCTTGTAGCCTTTTCAAGTTAAAGAATTTACCATTAGTGTGATAGCTGACCTCGATGCTGTGTTCATCCTCATTGAAGGCATTTGACAACATGGCTGAAAACATCATGCTAAAAAGCATGGGAGGAGGCACTCAATGTTGTTTCACTCCATTGATGACTGGCAAAGCATGAGAGCATTGTCCATCATCCAGAACCTGGGGAAGCATGCTGTCCTGAAATTGATTCACAACACTGGTGAACTCCTCCAGGCAAATAAATTTTGACATAATTTTCCATAAGCTGTCATGACTGACAGTATCAAAGGCCTTGGTCAGATCTACAAACATTGTATACAGACCTCTGTTCTGTTCCAGGCATTTCTTCTGGAGCTGTTGGGCAGCAAACACCATATTGACTGTTCCTCAGCCCTTTCTGAAGCCACACTGTTTCTCAGGTAGATGATCATCTTCCAGGTGAAGGGTCAGTCTATTAAAGGCACACATTCATATGGTGGTCAGAAGAAGTGATACAAGGACACTCTCAAGGTCTCTCTTAAGGGCTTCGGAATTGATTGTGTGACATGGGAGACAATTGTACATGACTTCCCAGCATGGCATGCCCACATCAGAGAAGGTGTTATGCTCTATGAGCAAAGCGTAATTGAAGTAGCGAAATGTGCAAGTTTAGAGAATCCACCCCAAATATTCACATGGACTATATGTATCCAACCTGTGGTAGAATATTCTAATCTTGTATTTGTATAATCTGTCATAGTTGGCTATATTGTAACTTGACTCTAACATAGTAAGGTTATTTTGGTCCTCTTCAAGAACAAAGGACAACCACCATTAGCCAAGAAACAACAGGTAAGTTACTGAAGCTCTCTAATCCTCAGCTTCTTCATCTGAGAAATGGATTAATAATACATTACACAGTTTAATCATAGAATTGTTGCAAGTACCAAATGAGATAATGCAAGTCAAGGTCTTTGCAAACTTTTGTTGGTCAAAAGCAGCAACATGCTCTGAGGGATCTTTTCACTAACATATTTCCTATTCTATGAACCTGAGCACAAAATTTTCTTGCTTTGAATGCACATAAATTCATAGGTCCCCATCATTTTGGATTACTTATTCATAGACTTAATTATAGCTCAACATAAATGAGTACAACTTGGCTCAGCATGCATCCTTCATTAAAGGATTTCAAATCCATTAGCTGAAAACCCATAGAAGAATTAACTCTGGAATCTAATTCTCTTAAGGTTCATATAGATATTTGTTTTGGTGCTAAAATTGTAAAATAAGCAGGACTAATCTATAGGCACTTTCTTCCTTTCAGTGCTTTTTGTTTACCAATAAATTGCACACTATAATTTTCAGAGTGCTGTACTTCTTCATAATGTAGGAGAATAAATAAAAATTGAAATTCATATTTAATAGATGATTAAAATGATTTTTCCTTGGGAAATTTGTTTTCCTATTAAACACATGCTATAATGTTTGAAATGAATTAGAGAATTACATCTTCCTTCAAAATTTTCCTTTCATTTCTCATCTTTGCAGGGAGGTGACTTTGGGTTCTTAAAGGTTACATTCAGCAGAGCACAAAGTCTAGCTTGTCTTTCTGCGTTACAAAGGCTTCAAGTATAAGCTTAACTTCAGATGCTATGTCTGTCATCCAAGAATCAGACTAAATAATTCTTGGAAGACTTGCCATCATAAAGTTGGACATCAGATCGTGGTCTCTTCTAGCCATAGAAAGCAATGTAACCTTAACCCTTTATTTTAGAGATGAAGTAGTGAGGTCAAGAGGTTAAGCAAATTGCTTCAGATTATGTAGTTAGTGTTTGAGATTAGATTTAAACAGCTTTTCCTGACTTTGTCTACAAATAATTCCATTATGCTATGCTGCCTTTCATCATATTGTGTTTCTCTAAATTTTTCATAGTCATCATTTCTCAAGATGTAATCACATTCTGTTACTTTCATATGGCCATAGTTCATTCAGTAATTCCTCCATTATTAGAAATCTGCTTGGTTCCAAGATTTTTGCTTCTACAACCCTGGTTGTTGTGTTGTACTTTACTAAATACAGAATATTTTCTGCCTTATGCCTTATGGTAAATGATCACATTGGGTCAAAGATCATGAAGGATTTAATAACTTTTCTTGAATAATTCCAAACTGATTTCCAGAACTCAAAACTCTGCAAATGTTATAATAGTATGGCTCTCCAAAACTCACTACATCCTTTTTTTTCATTTTGCCAATTAAGAATGAGATAGAATCTTACAATTTAAAAAAAAAAACATTATTATCAGTATAAGTGGCAGAAGGACCTAAATGATAGGGAATTAATAAGAGGGGAGAAGATGGAGCCCATGATAAATGCCCTCAACTTTTTTCTCTAAAATATGAAGCAAGTTACTCAGTTAAGAGGGTAGTGGAAGGAAAGCCATGGGAGGCTTCAGGAAGGATGAAAAAATTGAAGAGCAACTGTGGAGACAGTGAGTTGATAAGGGATATATAGTAGAATTGCAGCAGTGAGGACTCAATTGAAGTTATATAGCATAAATTTGTAGTGATTCCATCAGAACAGTTGTGTGATTTTCTCTACCTTTGTTCAGCTGCATATGTGTAGGAACAAAGGCAACATATGGCGGGAGTGATTCAAAGTTGGATTTTGACTGGGCGCAATCAGAGATATGATAAAGAGGACTAAGGATTCAGTAGAGGAATGAAATATAGAGATGAATTGTTTCACCATTAAGAATAGAAAAGAGAGTGACTAGTACAGAGGAGATAGCCTGGGAAAGAATTTAGAGGTCCAGGACTGGAGGTCACTGTAAGGGAAGGCAAAGAAAAGCAAAAAGCCAATAATTTATGGTTAGATACAGGAATTTTAGAATTCTCTAAAATGGGGATGGTATATTTGTAGGTGACTGAAAGACCAAGGGTATGACCATCTTACTGTGCTGTTGTTATGGGCTGAAGGAAAAATTCAGTAGAGGTGAGTAGGCTAAAGAACTGAGTGTCTATAGGTTATTTGAGGGAGAATCACTATGTTGAAGTCCCCTAGTATGAGGGCAGGAGTCGGGGAGGAGAGAAAAATTTTAAGCTAGGTATCAAACTCCTTGAGGAAGGAAGGGAAAAGACCTAGGGTCTGCATACAACAGCTACCAGGATTTTTATTGGGTGGTATATGAATAGTAAGAACTTCAAAGGAAGAGAGGTTACTGAGAGACAGAGGAAGATGAAGAACCTGGAAGTGTCAAGGAATACACCAAGAACCTTGCCTTGACCTTGAGCTGAGGAGAATGAATGAAGGTGCAGCCAGTGGTGGAAAGGGTGATCAGTGAGTCTACGTCATCATGGGAAAGCCAGATTTCAGTAAGAATTAATAGATGGAAGGAGTGGGAGAGAAATAGACTAAAGATGAACAGACAGACTTCATGGAGCCAAGATGGTGGAGTAAGAAGTAAATCACCATAACTCGGAGCCAAGATGGCCACATGAAGGCAGCGTCTTACCGAAGCTCTCTCACAAGGTCTGTCAGATTCCTATAAAAAAGTGAATTTGAGCCGATTTGAGAGAGTCAGAAACCGCGAGGAGCCTGCGTGGGGCAAATTTCCGAGCCGGGAGAGTCAGAAAGGCCGGAGGCACGAATCTGTAGGCTCGGAGAGGGCTCCGTGCGGAGCTGCTCCACACCAAGGCAGAAGCGGCTGGCCGGGAAATCCACATGGGAGATGGGCTGGGAGAAAGCTGGGCACCCGAAACCAGCAGAGATCCCCAGGCCTCCCAACACAGGACAGCAGTCTGTGGAAGGGACGAGAGGCAGCACAACGCCACAGGCCGTGAATCACGACTCCTGAGGCTTGCAGCCCAAATGTATGAAACGCAGGTTCTTGAACTTCTGGGAGGCATAATGTTCAGGTAAATAGCTCTAATCCCTCCCCTCCCCACCCAGAGAATTCCTCAGAAAAAAAAAAAAGAACGCTGGAACTGAGCAGAAAGTAGCGGGGCTTGAGTGGCCAAATAGTAGAGGTTCATCAGCCCCAGAGGGGCAGAGTTGGTAGGGGTCAACGCCAGGAGCATAGACGTAACCTTGCTCCCCCAGGGGAAGTGCCAGACATCAGCTCAAACAACAAACAGCTGAGGCCAGTGCTGAAAAGCAAGTGCTGGAGAGCACCCATAGGGAGAGAGAAGCCAGGGAGCCAAACCCCTCCCCCACACCTCAGGAAACTGAAGGTTATAATTCTAGACTCACAACCCCCAGAATAAGAAAGCTGGGACAGAAAGCCCTGAGGCCCAAAGGTAGAAATTCATTGTAAAGCCAGCAAAAGGCAAACCAACATGAAGAAGAACACACACACACAAAAAAAAAAACGAGGACAATAGATTCTTTTTATGGAGACAGGCAGGATCAAAATATCAATATGCAAGAGGGAAGTAATGATACTGTAGATACATCAGATACCTCAAAAGGTAATATGAACTGGTCTCCAGCCCAAAAAGCACTGCTGGAAGAGCTAAAGGAGAATTTAAAAACCAAATTAGGGAGCTAAAAGAAAATATGGAAAAAATGGAAAAAAATCCACTGATGAAATCAAGTCCCTAAAGAATAAGATTGGCAAAATGGCTATGGAGATTCAGAATCTAGAGAGAGAAAATGACACCCTGAGAAGCAAAATTAACCAATTGGAAAAGGAAACTCAAAAGCAAAATGAAAACACTAACTCATTAAAAATTAGACTTGAGCAAGTGGAAGCTAATGAATCTATGTGGCACCAAGAAGTAGTAAAACAAAATGTAAAGAATGAAAAAATAGAAAAAAAAATGTGAAATATTTGATTGGCAAAACAACTGACCTGGAAAATAGATCCAGGAGAGACAATTTAAGAGTTATTGGTCTACTGGAAATCCACGATGAAAAAAAGAGCCTTGACAGTATCTTCGAAGAAATTATCATAGACAACTGCCCGGAGGTCCTAGAACAAGAGGGCAAAATAGTCATTGAAAGAATTCACCGATCACCCCCTGAAAGAGATCCCAAACTGAAAACACCAAGAAATATTATAGCCAAATTTCAGAGCTATAAACTCAAGGAGAAAATACAGCAAGCAGCCAAAAGGAAGCAATTCAAATATCATGGAACTACAGTCAGGATCACGCAGGATCTCTCAGCTTCCACATTAAAAGACAGGAGAAATTGGAATATGATATTCCGAAGGGCAAAGGAGCTGGGACTACAACCAAGGATCAACTACCCAGCGAAAACTAAGCATAATTTTCCAGGCAAGGCGATGGAAATTCAATGAAATAAGGGAATTTCAGACCTTCCTGATGAAAAGGCCAGAACTCAATGGAAAATTTGATCTCCAAATACAAAACTCAAGAGAGACATAAAAAGGTAACCAGTGGGAAAAACTCCACAAATCTTATTAACCAATAAGGGCAGGTTGTTTACATCTTTATGTGGGATTATATCATCTTATGTATGTTATATATATATATATATATATATATATATATATATATATATATATATATATATATATATATATGCATATATAAGTCTGTCAGTCTTGAGAATGGTACAGCTATTATGACAATTGAAAGGGATATACATAGGTTGTGAATGCCTGTATAAATTAACTGATGTAAAGATAGAAAATATAAGTAAGAGATATAAAGGGAGGGCTATGAGAGAAGCAGTAAGGAGGTAGTAGAAAATGGTAAATTACACCACATGAAGTGGCACAAAAACATATTATAATAGAGGGAAAGAAGGGAGGGAGAAGAGCAGTATTTGAGCTTTACTGTCATCTGATCTAGTTCAAGAAGGGAATAACATACCCTGATAAGTTTAGAAATCTAACTTGTCCTACGGGAAGTAGGAGGGGAAGGGGGGGAAAAGGGAGGGGGGTGGTCAGAAGGGAGAGGAGAAGTAGCAAGTGGGAAACGGTAAGATAAGGGAGGGGAAGAAAGAGGGAGGGTTAACTGAGGAAGGCGGTGGTCAAAAGTAAAACTTTGTTGGGGAGGAGAAGGGGAAAGGGAGAAATAAAAGCATAAACAGGGGGAATTAGGATGGAGAAAAAGACACAGATAGAAATCATAACCCTGAACATGCAGAGGATGAACATTCTCACAAAACAGAAACAGATAGCAGAATGGATTAAAAACCATAATCCTACAATATGCTGTTTACAAGAAACGCATTTGAAACAGGGGGATACACATAGGGTAAAGGTAAAAGGCTGGAGTAAAATATATTGTGCCTCAGCTAAAGTAAAAAAAGCAGGTGTAGCAATCCTAATCTCAGACAAAGCAAAAGTAAAGATAGATTTAATTAAAAGAGATAAGGAAGGACATTATATCCTGCTAAAAGGCAATATAAACAATGAAGCAATATCATTGCTTAACATATATGCACCAAGTTGTAAGGCATACAAATTCTTAGAGGAGAGGTTAAGGGAGTTACAGGAAGAAATAGACAGCAAAACTATAATATTGGGAGACCTCAACCTCCCCCTTTCTGAACTTGATAAATCTAATCTCAAAATAAATAAGAAAACAGTTAAGGAGGTAAACATAATTTTAGAAAAGGCACATATGATAGACCTCTGGAGAAAACTGAATGGGGATAAAAAGGAATATACTTTCTTCTCAAAAGTACATGGCACATACTCAAAAATTGACCATGTACTAGGGCATAAAAACCTCACAATCCTCAGTATTAGGGTAGTTGAAGGGAATATCCATATATGTATGTATATATATATATATATATATATATATATATATATATATGTGTGTGTTTATGTATATATATAAGTGAATCTGTATGTATGTATATATCTATGTGTATATGTATGTATGTGTATATATATACATATGTGTTTATGTGTATATATATATATATGTAAAAGAGAGAGAGCAGACACAGGGTGAGTTGAAGATGAAGGGAAGATATCTAAAAGAAATAAAATGAAATTAAGGGATGAGAGAGTAACATACTGAGAGAGGGAGATAGGGAGAGATAGAATGGGGTGGATTATCTCACATAAAGGTGGCAAGAGGAAGCAGTTCTATGGGAGGAGGGGAGAGGGCAGGTGAGGGGGGAATGAGTGAACCTTGCTCTCATCAGATTTGGCCTGAGGGGGAATACCATACATACTCAGTTGGGTATCTTACCCCACAGGAAAGAAGAGGGAGGAAGATAAAAAAAAAAATAAAAGGCGGGGGAATGATGGAGGGGAGGGCAGATGGGGGTGGAGGTAATCAAAACAAACACTTTGGAAAGAGGACAGGCTCAAGGGAGAAAATTCAATAAAGCAGGATGGGTTGGGAAGGAGCAAAATGTAGTTAGCCTTTCACAACATGAATATTGTGGAAGGGTTATACATAATAATACATGTATGGCCCAGGTTGAATTGCTCAACTTCTTAGGGAGGGTGGGTGGGAAGGGAAGAGGGAAGAGAATTTGGAACTCAAAGTTTTAAAATCAGATGTTCAAAAACAAAAAAGTTTTTGTATGCAACTAAAAAATAAGATACACAGGCAATGGGGCGTAGAAATTTATCTTGCCCTACAAGAAAGGAAGGGAAAAGGGGATGAGAGGGGAGGAGGGTGATAGAGGGGAGGGCTGACTGGGGAACAGGGCAACCAGAATATAAGCCATCTTGGAGCGGGGGGGAGGGTAGAAATGGGGAGAAAATTTGTAATTCAAAATGTTGTGAAAATCAATGCTGAAAACCAAATATGTCAAATAAATAAATTGCATTTAAAAAAAAAAGGAAAAAAAATGGAGAAAAAAAAAAACCTCACAATCCAGTGCAGAAAAGCAGAAGTAGTCAAAGCATCCTTTTCAGATCACGATTCAATAAGAATCATTTTTAATAAATAACCATGGAAAATAAGCTAAAAACTAATTGGAAACTAAATAATTTAATGCTAAACAATGAGTGGGCCAAAGAACAAATCAGAGAAACAATTAATAACTTCATTCAAGAGAATGACAATAATGAAACAACATACCAAAACTTATGGGATGCAGCAAAAGCAGTTCTTAGGGGAAGTTTTATATCCCTAAATGCTTACATGAATAAAATAGGGAAAAAGGAGATCAATGATCTGGTCATACAGCTGAAAAAGCTAGAAAAACTGCAAATAAAAAAACCCCAATTAAATACCAAATTAGAAATAATGAAAATCAAAGGAGAGATTAATAAAATTGAAACCAAGAAAACTATTGAATTAATAAATAAAACAAAGAGCTGGTTTTATGAAAAAAACAATAAAATTGATAAACCTTTGGCCAATTTGATTTAAAAAATGAAAGAAGAAAATCAAATTACCAGTATCAAAAATAAAAGCATGAGTTCACCTCTAATGAAGAGGAAATCAAAACAATAATTAGGAATTATTTTGCCCAACTGTATGCCCATAAATTTGACAACCTTAGAGATATGGATGAATATCTACAAAAACATAAACTGCCCAGGCTAACAGAAAAGGAATTGAAATTTCTTAATAACCCCATCTCAGAAAAAGAAATTGAGCATGCCATCAATGAACTCCCTAGTAAAAAATCTCCAGGACCAGATGGTTTTACATGTGAATTCTATCAAACATTTAAAGAACAACTAATTCCAATACTTTGCAGACTATTTGGGAAAATAGGTGAAGAAGGAGTCCTACCAAATTCTTTTCATGACACAAATATAGTACTAATACACAAACCAGGTAGAGTCAAAACAGAGAAAGAAAATTATAGACCAATTTCCCTAATGAATATTGATGCAAAAATTTTAAATAAAATATTAGCAATAAGATTGCAGCAACTCATCACGAGAATAATACACTATGACCAGGTAGGATTTATTCCAGGAATGCAAGGTTTGTTCAATATTAGGAAAACTATTAACATAATTGGCCATATCAACAACAAAACTAGCAGAAACCATATGATCATCTCAATAGACGCAGAAAAAGCCTTTGACAAAGTACAACACCCTTTCCTATTAAAAACAATAGAAAGCATAGGAATAAGTGGAACCTTCCTCAAAAGTATAAATAGCATCTACCTAAAACCATCAACAAGCATTATTTGTAATGGGGATAAACTAGATGCATTCCCAATAAGATCAGGGGTGAAACAAGGTTGTCCATTATAACCCCTATTATTCAATTTGGTACTAGAAACGTTAGCTGTAGCAATAAGAATAAAAAGAAATTGAAGGAATTAGAATAGGAAAAGAAGAAACTAAATTATCACTTTTTGCAGATGATATGATGATTTATCTAGAGAATCCTAGAGAATCAAGTAAAAAACTACTTGAAATAATAAACAACTTTAGCAAAGTTGCAGGATATAAAATAAACCCACATAAATCCTCAGCATTCCTATACATTACTGACAAAGCCCAACAGCAAGAGATAGAAAGAGAAATTCCATTCAAAGTTACTGTAGGCACTATAAAATATTTGGGAGTCTATTTGCCAAGACAAACCCAGGGCCTATATGAACATAACTATGAAACACTTTGCACACGAATAAAATCAGAGCTAAATAAATGGAAAAATATCAGTTGCTCATGGTTAGGCCGAGCTAATATAATAAAAATGACAATTTTACCCAAATTAATCTATCTATTCAGTGCCATACCAATTGAACTACCAAAAATTATTTTACTGAGCTGGACAAAATAATAACAAAATTCATCTGGAAAAACAAGAGGTCTAGAATATCTAGGGTATTAATGAAAAGAAATGCTAGAGAAGGTGGCTTAGCCATACCAGATATTAAACTGTATTACAGAGCAGCAGTCATCAAAACTGCCTGGTACTGGTTAAGAAACAGGGGTGTGGATCAGTGGAATAGGATAGGTACACAAGTAGGAGAAATCAGCAAGTTTAGCAATCTACTCTTTGATAAACCCAAAGAGGACAGCTTCTGGGCTAAGAATTCACTATTTCACAAAAACTGTTGGGAAAATTGGAAAATGGTAGGGCAAAAACTGGGCATAGACCAATATCTTATACCATATACCAAAATAAAGTCAAAATGGGTTCATGATTTAGGAGTAAAAGCTGATACTATAAGTAATTTGGAAAAGCAAGGAATAGTTTACTTATCAGATTTATGGAAAAGTAAAGAATTCATGACCCAAATAGAGATAGAGAGCATTACAAAATGCAAAATGGATAATTTTGATTATGTCAAATTGAAATGTTTTTGTACAAAAAAAGCCAATGCAACAAAGATTAGGAGGGAAGCAGAAAATTGGGAGAAAATCTTTGCAACTAGTATCACTGATAAAGGCCTCATTTCTAAAATATACAGGGAACTGAGCCAAATATATAGGAATACAAGCCATTCCCCAATTGAGAAATGGTCGAGGGATGTGAACAGGCAGTTTTCAGAGGAAGAAATTAAAGCTATCTATAGGCATATGAAAAATTGCTCTCGATCACTACTGATTAGAGAAATGAAAATCAAAACAACTCTTAGATACCACATCTCTCCTGTCAGATTGGCTAAAATAACAAAACAGGAAAATGATAAATGCTGGAGAGGATGTGGGGAAATTGGAACATTGTTGCATTGCTGGTGGAATTGTGAGCTGATCCAGCCATTTTGGAGAGCAGTTTGGAACTATGCCCAAAGGGCTATAGAAATGTTCATACCCTTTGACCCAGCAATACCACTTCTAGGGTTGTATCCCAATAAAATCACACAAGTGGGAAAAGGACCCATATGTACAAGGATATTTATAGCGGCTCTTTTTGTGGTAGCCAAGAATTGGAAATCAAAGGGATGCCCATCAATTGGGGAATGGCTGAACAAGCTGTGGTATATGAAGGTGATGGAATACTATTGTGCCATAAGAAATGGGGATGATGCAGACTTCGTAACAACCTGGAAAAACCTACATGACATAATGCTGAGTGAGCGGAGCAGAGCCAGGAGAACATTGTGCACAGCCACAGATATATGGATTCCGTGAGGACCAACCCTGACATACTTCACTCTTCTCAGCAACCTAAGGTGCAAGGACAACTCCAGGGGACTCACTGTGGAGAATGCTATCTTCATCCAGAGAAAGAACTGTGAAGTTTGAATACAGACTGAGGTGCACTACATGCTTGCCTTTTTTACTTCTCTTTTATTTTTGTTTTTGGGTTGTTTTTTTTTTTTTGGTTCTGTTTCTTCTTTCTCATGATTCATTTCCGTTAGTCATAATTCTTCTCCACAACTTGACTAGTGTATAAATTAATCCAATGAGACGTTATACATGATAGTTATATGAGATTCCATGCCATCTTGGGGAGGGAGGGGGGAGGGAGGGGAGAAAATCTGGAACTCAAAATTATGTAGAACCTTGTGTGGTAAACTAAAAATAAATAAATAATTTATGAAAAAAAGAAAGAAAAAGAAAAAAAAATCACCATAACTCCCCCATATTCAGCTCCAAACAATCAAAGAATAGTGTCCCAAAACAAATCCTAGAATAAGAGAACCAGCAAACAGATACAGTAAGATAATCTTTTAGCACAAGAAACATGGAAGATCACCAAGAAAGGTCTGTCTCACTCAGACAAGAGGGGAAGGAATGCAGTCCAGGACAGGAAGCATCCCAGAAAGCCAGCAGGAAGTCCCACCTCAGCAAATCCAGTGGGAGATCCTGAGCCCCAGTGTGGTAGAGCAGGCAAATCCTAACATGAGGACCCTTACATGCCTCAGCATAGCCAAGGAAACAGGCAGAATGTAGTTCCAAGAACTGTCATGTGCTTCATTGTAGCCCCAGGGAAATGCAGAAATATCCCACTGGCCTCAGCACATGCCAGACACCAGCACTAGGACCCAGCTCAGACCCTTATAGCCTCTAGCAGTGCCAGTCACCTCACATGCCTCCCCATGTAGGCCTCACAGCAACATCAGTACAGCAACAGGTAAAGAGCCAGGGCCTACAGCCTCTGGCACAAGAAGCCTGACACAATACTCTTTCCACCCAGGGAGCAGAGCTCAAATTTAAAAGAAAGGGAAAAGGTCACAAAAAAGATGAGCAAAAAACAACAACAATAAAAATCTGACCATAGAAAGTTAATATGGTGGCAGGGAAGATCAAGGTGCAAACTCAGAAGAGGACAACAACATCAAAACACCTATGGACAAAACCCCAAAGAAAAATGGGAAGTAATCTCAAGCTCAGAAAGAGCTCATAGAAGAGCTCGAAAAGGAGCTTAAAAATTATATGAGAGATAGAAGAAAAATTAGGGAAAAAAACGAGAGTGATGCAAGAGAATTATAAAGAAAAAAAAAGTCAACAGCTTAGAAAAAGTAAACAACTGCTTAAAAAGTAGATTTGGCCAAATGGAAAAGGAGATACAAAAATCCACTGAAGAAAACAATTCCTTAAAAAGTACAATTGGCCAAGTGGAAAAGGAAGTTCAAAAACTAAATGAAGAAAACCAGTCCTTAAAAGTTAGAATTGGGCAAATGGAAGCTAATGACTCTATGAGACATCAAGAATCAAGCAAACAAATTCAAAATAATGATAAAATAAAAGAAAATTAAATACCTCATCAGAAAAACAACTGACTTGCAAAATAGATCTAGGAGAGACAATGTCAGAATCATTGGACTACCTGAAAGCCATAATTAAAAGGAGGACCTGGACAGCAACTTTAAAAAATTATTAATGCAAACAATCTTGTTATCCTGGAACCAAAGGGTAAAATAGGTAATGAAAGAATCCACCAATAATGTCAGGAAAGAGATCCAAAAATAAAAAATCCAAGGAACGTTATAGCCAAATTACAGAACAATCAGATCAAGGAAAAAAATACTACAAGTAGCCAGAAACAAACAATTCAAATATTGAGGAGGCACAATCAGTATTACACAGAACTTAGCAGTTGCAACATTAAAGGATAAGAGGTCATAGAACACGATATTTCACAGAGCAAAGGAACTAGGACTACCACCAAGAATTACCTACCCTGCAAAAAAAGTCATTCAATGAAATGGAAGGATTTCAAGCCTTCATAAGGAGACCGGAAGTAAACCAAAAATTTGACCTCCACTATCAAGACCCAAGAGAAGCCTAAAAAAAGTAAAAGGAAAAGAAAGCATAAGGGATTCAATAGAGCTGTTTACATCCCTACATGGGAAGATGTACCACTAATAGTATAGCTATTATGTAGACAGAGGGTATGGGTAAAAGGTGAATTGGAGGGAATGACACAAAAAAAATAACTAAGAGATGAGAAAGAGGAGTACACTGGGAGTGGAAGGAATGGAGAAGTAGAATGGGGTAAAATTCTACACCATAAAGAGGTGTGAAAAACCTATTACAGTATAGGTTAAGATGGGAAGGTAGGCAACGGACATTGCTTGAACCTTACTTTCATCAATATCAGCTCAAAGAGACAGAATGATATACACAATTAGTTGAATATAAAACTACATCTTACCTGACAGGAAAGTAGGAAGTAAGGAAAGGGGGGGAGGGGACTGACAGAAGAGAGGGCAGATCAGGGGATGTGGTAGAGAGAAGCAAAATGCTGTCAAGAAGGGAAACGGTTATAGATGAGAGAACTACAAAGAAAATATAGACAGCTCTCAACACAACACATATTATTTATTATATGAGCTTTCTTGAAATGGAAATTTTTTGCTGTATATTTTAAATCTTCTCTTACATTCTGCTGTGCACATGACATATTTTTTTCTTTCCTATTTTGTATTTGCTTCATTATTTAAGTTAATAATATGCTTCTTTTTCCTTTCTTATTATGTTTTTAAGTATTAGTATTGAGGGCAGAGCCAAAATGGTGGCTGGAAAGCAGGGACTTGCTTAAGCTCTCCACCCAGGTCCCTCAAAACACCTATAAAAAAAGGCTGGGAACAAATTCTAGAGATGCAGAAACCATGAAATAGCAAAGGGAAACAGGGCTCCAGCCCAGAACAGCCTGAATGGTCGCTGGGAAGGGTCAAGTAGTTGGTTGGAAACATAAACGGACAGATTCAGACCCAGACTTTGGAATCTTTTTTTGGTGACAAAGAAGACAAAAACACACAGCAAGAAGAAGTCAACAAAGTCAAAGAGTCTACATCAAAAGCATCCAAGAAAAATATGGTCTCAGGCCATGGAAGAGCTCAAAAAGGATTTGGAAAAAAGTAAAAGAAGTAGAGGAAAAATTGGGAAGAACAATAAGATTGATGTGAGAAAACCATGAAAAACAAGTCAATGACTGGCTAAATGAGACCCAAAAAATACTGAAGAAAATAACATTTTAAAAAATAGACTAACCCAAATGGCAAAAGAGCTCCAAAAAACCAATGAGGAAAAGAATGCCTTGAAAGGCAGAATTAGCCAAATGGAAAAGGAAATCCAAAAGACTACTGAAGAAAATACCACCTTAAAAATTAGATTTGAGCAAGTGGAAAATAGTGACTTATGAGAAATCAGGATATTAAAAAACAGAACCAAAGGAATGAAAAAATGGAAGACAATGTGAAATATCTCATTGGAAAAACCATGGACCTGGAAAATAGATCCAGGAGTAATAATTTAAAATTTATTGGACTACCTGAAAGACAAGATCAAAAAAAGAGCTGAGATATCATCTTTCAAGAAATTATCAAGGAAAACTGCCCTAATATTCTAGAACCAGAGGGCAAAATACAAAATGGAAGAATCCACTGATCACCTCCTGAAAAAGATCCCAAAAAGAAAACTCCAGGAATATTACTACCAAATTCCAGAGTTTCCAGTTCAAGGAGAAAATACTACAAGCAGCCAGAAAGAAATAATTTGAGTACTGTGGAAACACAATCAGGATAGCACAAGATCTAGTAGCTTCTATATTAAGGGATCAAAGGACTTGGAATATGATATTCCAGGGGTCCATGGAGCTAGGATTAAAACCAAGAATCACCTACCCACCAAAACTGAGTATAATGCTCCAATGCAAAATATGAATTTTCAATAAAATAGAGGACTTTCAAGCTTTCTCAATGAAAAGACCAGAGCTGAATAGAAAATTTGACTTTCTTTTTTATTCTTTCTTTTTCATCTTTTTTTTATTTTTAGTTTACAACACATGGTTATACATAATTTTGAGTTCCAGATTTTCTTCCCTCCCTACCCCCCTCACCCCCCAAGACGGCATGGAATCCCATATAACTTCCACGTATAACTTCGAATTGAATTAATGTACACACTAGTCAAGTTGCGGAGAATTATGACCAATAGAATGAATCATGAGAAAGAAGAAACAGAACCAAAAAAAAACCAACCCAAAAACAAAAACAAAAGAGAGGAAAAAAGGCGGGGGGGAAGGCGAGCATGAAGTGTGCCTCAATCTGCATTCATACTTCATAGTTCTCTCTCTGGATGTAGATAGCATTCTCCATCGTGACTCCTTTGGAGTTCTCTTTGCACATTGTGCTGCTGAGAAGAGCAAAGTCTTTCAGGGTTAGTCCTCAAAGAATCCATATATCTGTGGTTGTGTATAATGTTCTCCTGGCTCTACTCTGCTCACTCAGCATTATGTCATGTAGGTTTTTCCAGGTTGTTAGGAAGTCCACATCATCTCCATTTCTTTTGGCACAATAGTATTCCATTACCTTCATATACAACAGCTTGTTCAGCCGTTCCTCAATTGATGGGCATCCCTTTGATTTCCAATTCTTAGCTACCACAAAGAGAGCCGCTATAAATACTTTTGTACATATGGGTCCTTTTCCCACTTGTGTGATCTCTTTGGGATACAACCCCAGAAATGGTAATGCTGGGTCAAAGGGTATAAACACTTTTATAGCCCTTTGGGCATAGTTCCAAATTGCTCTCCAAAATGGCTGGATCACAACTCCACCAGCAATGTAACAATGTTCCAATTTTCCCACATCCTCTCCAGCATTTATCATTTTCCTGTTTTGTTATTTTAGCCTATCTGACAGGAGAAATGTGGTATCTAAGAGTTATTTTGATTTTCATTTCTCTAATCAGTAGTGATCGAGAGCAATTTTTCATATGCCTATACATAGCTTTAATTTCTTCCTCTGAAAACTGCCTGTTCATATCCTTTGACCATTTCTCAATTGGGGAATGGCTTGTATTCCTATATATTTGGCTCAGTTCCCTGTATAAATTAGAGTTGAGGCCTTTATCAGTGACACTAGTTGTAAAGATTTTCTCCCAATTTTCTGCTTCCCTCCTAATCTTTGTTGCATTGGCTTTTTTGTACAAAAACATTTCAATTTAACATAATCAAAATTATCCATTTTGCATTTTATAATGCTCTCTATCTCTTCTTGGGTTTTCTTTTCCATAAATCTGATATGTAAACTATTCTTTCCTCTTCCAAATTGCTTTTAGCTTCAGCCTTTATTCCTAAATCATGAACCCATTTTGACTTTATTTTGGTATATGGTGTAAGATATTGGTCTATGACCAGTTTCTGCCCTACCATTTTCCAATTTTTCCAACAGTTTTTGTGAAATAGTGAATTCTTAGCCCAGAAGCTGGCCTCTTTGGGTTTATCAAGGAGTAGATTACGATAGTCGTTGACTTCTCCATCTTGTGTACATATCCTATTCCACTGATCCACAACTCTGTTTCTTAGCCAGTACCGGGTAGTTTTGATGACTGCTGCCCTATAGTACAGTTTAATATCTGGTATAGCTAGGCCGCCTTCTCTAGCATTCCTTTTCATTAATACCCTAGATATTCTAGACCTCTTGTTCTTCCAGATGAATTTTGTTATTATTTTATGCAGCTCTACAAAATAATTTTTTGGTAGTTCAATTGCTATGGCACTGAATAGATAGATTAATTTAGGTAAAATTGTCATTTTTATTATATTACTTCGGCCTAACCATGAGCAACTGATATATTTCCATTTATTTAGATCTGATTTTATTGATGTGAAAAGTGTTTCATAATTATGTTCACATAGGCCCTGGGTTTGTCTTGGCAGGTAGACTCCCAAATATTTTATAGTGTCTACAGTAACTTTGAATGGAATTTCTCTATCTATCTCTTGTTTTTGGGCTTTGTTAGTAATGTGTAGGAATGCTGAGGCTTTATGTGGGTTTATTTTATATCCTGCAACTTTGCTAAAGTTGTTTATTATTTCAAGTAGTTTTTTACTTGATTCTCCAAGATTCTCTAATTAAATCATCATATCATCTGCAAAAAGTGATAATTTAGCTTCTTCTTTGCCTATTCTAATTCCTTCAATTTCTTTTTTTTTTTCTCTTATTGCTACAGCTAACGTTTCTAGTACCAAATTGAATAATAGGGGTGATAATGGACAACCTTGTTTCACCCCTGATCTTATTGGGAATGCACATAGCTTATCCCCATTACAAATAATGCTTGTTGATGGTTTGAGGTAGATGCTATTTACCTTGTTGATGGTTTGAGGTAGATGCTATTTACAATTTTAAGGAAGGCTCCATTTATTCCTATGCTTTCTAGTGTTTTTAATAGGAATGGGTGTTGTATTTTGTCAAAGGCTTTTTCTGCATCTATTCAGATGATCATATGGTTTCTGTTAGTTTTGTTGTTGATATGGTCAATTATGCTAATAGCATTCCTAATTTGGAACCAGCCTTGCATTCCTGGAATAAATCCTACCTGTTCATAGTGTATTATTCTGATGATAAGTTGCTGCAAAATTTTTGCTAATATTTTACTTAAATTTTTCAATCAATATTCATTAGGGAAATTGGTCTATAGTTTTCTTTCTCTGTTTTGACTCTACCTGGTTTGTGTATTAGTACTATATTTGTGTCATAAAAAGAATTTGGTAGGATTTCTTTTTCACCTGTTTTCTCAAATAGTCTACAAAGTATAGGAATTAATTGCTCTTTAAATGTTTAATAAAATTCACATGTTAAACCATCTGGCTCTGGAGATTTATTCCTAGGGAGTTCATTGATGGCATGCTCAATTTCTTTTTCTGAGATGGGGTTATTAAGAAATTTCACTTCCTTTTCTGTTAACCTGGGCAATTTATGTTTTTGTGGATAGTCATCCTTATCTCTAAGGTTGTCAAATTTATGGGCATACAATTGGGCAAAATAATTCCTACTTTTTGATTTGATTTCCTCTTCATTAGAGGTGAACTCACCCTTTTCATTTTTGATACTGGTAATTTGATTTTCTTCCTTGTTTTTTTTTTAAATCATATTGACCAAATGTTTATCAATTTTATTGGTATTTTCATAAAACCTGCCTTTTGTTTTATTTTTTAATTCATTTTTTTGGTTTCAATTTTATTAATCTCGCCTTTGATTTTCAGTATTTCTAATTTGGTATTTAATTGGGGATTTTCAATTTGTTCTTTTTCTAGCTTTTTCAGTTGTATGCCGAAATCATTGATCTCCTTTTTCCCAATTTTATTCATGTAAGCATTTAGAGATATAAAACTTCCTCTAAGAATGGCTTTTGCTGCATCCCATAAATTTTGGTTATGCTGTCTCATTATTGTCATTCTCTTGAATGAAGTTACAAATTATTTCTCTGATTTGTTCTTTGGTCCACTCATTCTTTAGAATTAGATTATTTAGTTTCCAATTAATTTTTATATTATTTTTCCATGGTTCTTTGGTACAAATAATTTTTATTCCATCATGATCTGAAAAAGATGCTTCGACTACTTCTGCCTTTCTGCACTGGATTGTGAGGTTTTTATGCCCTAGTACCTGGTCAATTTTTGAGTATGTGCCATGTACCACTGAGAAGAAAGTATATTCCTTTTTATCCCCATTTAGTTTTCTCCAGAGGTCTATCATATCTGCCTTTTCTAAAATTCTGTCCACTTCCTTAACTTCTTTCTTATTTATTTTGAGGTTAGATTTATCAAGTTCAGAAAGGGGGAGGTTGAGGTCTCCCAATATTATAATTTTGCTGTCTGTTTCTTCCTGTAATTCCCTTAACCTCTCATCTAAGAATTTGTATGCCATACCACTTGGTGCATAAATGTTAAGCAATGATATTGCTTCATTGTTTATGGTGCCCTTCAGCAGGATGTAGTGTCCTTCCTTATCTCAGTGAAAAGACCAGAGCTGAATAGAAAATTTGACTTTCAAACACAAGAATCAAGAGAAGCATGAAAAAGTAAACAGGAAAGACAAATCATAAGGGACTTACTAAAGTTGAACTGTTTAGTTTACATTCCTACATGGAAAGATTATGTGTGTAATTCATGAGACCTCAGTATTAAGGTAGCAGGAATATGCAGATACCTATACCTATACCTATACCTATCTATCTATCTATCTATATATATATATATATATATATATACACACACACACACACACACACACACACACCTATACCTGTACCTATACCTATATATATATATATATATATATATATATATATATATATATAGAGAGAGAGAGAGAGAGAGAGAGAGAGAGAGAGAGAGAGAGAGAGACAGAGGGCACAGTGTGATTAGAATATGAAGGCATAATATAAAAAAAAATCAAATTAAGGGATGAGAGAGGAATATATTGAGAGAGGGAGAAAGGGAGAGATAGAAGGGCATAAATTATCTCACATAAAAGTGGCAAGAAAAATCAGTTCTAGAATTCTGGGGGTGGAGCCAAGATGGCGGCTGGAAAGCAGGAACATTCATGAGCTCCCTACCACATATCTCCAAAAACATAAAAAATGTCTCTGAACAAATTCTGCAGAACCCACAAAATAGCAGAGGGAAGCAGGGATCCAGCCCAGGACAGCCTGGATGGTTGCTGGATGAGGTCTATCATGCACAGAGTGGAGGGGAGCAGAGCTCAGCCTGGGAGGCAGCAGGACCAGCCAGACCAAGAGCTGGGCAGAACAGGCCCTAGCACCCTGAATCAGTGAGCTGTGGAGGTTACCAGACTTCTCAACCCACGAACACCAAAGACAACAGAAAAGGTTAGTGGAAAAAGCTGAGGGGGACAGAGTTCATGGTTCAGCTACCACCCCAGGGGCAGTGGGGGAGGTGCAGCTACAGAACTACAGCTGCAGTTACTTCCGACCTCAGGCCCAGGTGGTGGGAGGAATTAAGTGGTGGATCAGAGCAGGAGTGAAGAGCCTGCTGAAGATTTGCATCAGGTCTGGGTTGGTGGTTCTTGAGGAAGGAGGAGTGCTGGGATGGTAGAGCTGGTTATATAGAAATAGCTCTGAAATCAACGGTCAAGCGCATCCCCTCAAGCATTGAGAAAAGTACTCTTTGCTCTACAAGCAGTCATACCCCGATGAAAAACTCAAGGGTCAAGTAGTCAAGTAAGTTGACTGGGAACATGCCCAGGCAGCGAAAATACACCCAGATTCAGTCTCAGACTTAGGAATCTTACTTTGGTGACGAAGAAGACCAAAACATATGGCCTGAAGAAGTCAACAAAGTGCAAGAGCCTACACCAAAAGCCTCCAAGAAAAACATGAACTGGTCTCAGGCCATGGAAGAGCTCAAAAAAGAGTTGGAAAAGCAAGTTAGAGAAGTAGAGGAAAAATTGGGCCGAGAAATGAGAATGATGCAAGAAAACCGTGAAAAACAAGTCAATGACTTGCTAAAGCAGACCCAAAAAATACTGAAAAAAATATTGAAGAAAACAGCACTTTAAAAAATAGACTAACTCAAATGGCGAAAGAGCTCCAAAAAGCCAACGAGGAGAATAATGCCTTGAAAGGCAGAATTACCCAAATGGAAAAAGGAGGTCCAAAAGACCACTGAAGAAAATACTACTTTAAAAATTAGATTGGAGCAAGTGGAAGCTAGTGACTTGATGAGAAATCAAGATATTATAAAACAGAACCAAAGGAATGAAAAAATGGAAGACAATGTCAAATATCTCATTGGAAAAACCACTGACCTAGAAAATAGATCCAGGAGAAATCATTTAAAAATTATTGGAATACCTGAAAGCCATGATCAAAAAAAGAGCCTAGATATCACCTTTCAAGAAATTATCAAGGAGAATTGCCCTGATATTCTAGAGCCAGAGGGTAAAATAGAAATTGAAAGAATCCACTGATCTCCTCCTCAAATAGATCCCAAAAAGAAAACTCCTAGGAACATTGTCACCAAATTCCAGAGCTCCCAGGTCAAGGAGAAAATACTGCAAGCAGCCAGAAAGAAACAATTTGAATATTGTGGAAAAATAATCAGAATAACACAGGATCTGGCAGCTTCCACATTAAGGGACCGAAGGGCTTGGAATACGATATTCCGGAGGTCAATGGAGCTAGGATTAAAACCAAGAATCACCTACCCAGCAAAACTGACTATCATGCTCCAAGGCAAAATGTGAATTTTCAATAAAATAGAGGACTTTCAAGCTTTCTCAGTGAAAAGACCAGAGCTGAATAGAAAATTTGACTTTCAAACACAACAATCAAGAGAAGCGTGAAAAGGTAAAGAAGAAAGAGAAATCATAAGGGACTTACTAAAGTTGAACTGTTTTGTTTACATTCCTACATAGAAAGATGATGTGTATGCTTCCTGAGACCTCAATATCATAGTAGCTGAAAGGAATATGCATATGTACATATGTGTATACACATATATACATATGTGTGTCTATGTATGTATATATGTAGATACACACACACACACACAAAGGGCATGGAGTGAGTTGAATATGAAGGGATGATATCTAAAAAAATAAAATCAATTTAAGGGATAAGAGAGGAATATATTGAGAGAGGGAGAGATAGAATGGGGTAAATTATCTCACATAAAAGTGGTTCTGTAGGAAGGGAAGACAGGGCAGGTGAGGGGGAATGAGTAAATCTTGCTCTCATTGGATTTGACCTGAGGAGGGAATACCATACACACTCAATTGGGTATCTTACTCCACAGGAAAGAAGGAAGAAGAAGATAAAAAGGGGGGATGATAGAAGGGAGGGCAGGCGGGTGGAGGAGGCAATCAAAAATAAACACCTTCGAAAAGGGACAGGGTCAAGTGAGAAAATTCAATAAAGGGGGATAAGTTAGGAAGGGGCAAAACATAGTTAATTTTTCACAACATGAGTATTGTGGAAGGGTTTTACATAATGATACTCATGTGGCCTATGTTGAATTGTGCCTTCCTAGGGAGAGTGGGTGGGGAGGGAAGAGGGGAGAGAATTTGGAACTCAAAGTTTTAAAAACAGATGTTCAAAAACAACAACAACAACAAAAAAAAAAGGTTTTTCATGCAACTAGGAAATAAGATACACAGGCAATGGGGCATATAAATTTATCTTGCCCTACAAGAGAAGAAGGGAAAGGGGGATGGGAGGGGAGTGGGGTGACAGATGGGAGGGCTGACTGGGGAAAGGGGCAAATAGAATATATGCCATCTTGGAGTGGGGGGGAGGGTAGAAATGGGGAAAAAATTTGTGATTCAAACTTTAGTGATAATCAATGCTGAAAACTAAATATATTAAATAAATTAAAAAAAAGAAAAAGCAGTTCTATAGGAAGGGAAGAGGCAGCAGGTGAGGGGGAATGAGTGAATCTTGATCTCATCAGATTTGACTTGAGGAGGGAATAACATACACATTCAATTTATTATCTTACCCCACAGGAAAGAAGGAGGAAGGGGATAAAAAGGGGAAATGATAGAAAGGAGGGCAGATGGGGGAGGAGGTAATCAAAAGCAAACACTTTTGAAAAGGGAGAAAGGAGAAGCATCAAGGGAGAAAATTGAATAAAGGGGGACTGGATAGGAGGAAGAAAAACATAGTTAGTCTTTCATAACATGAGTATTGTGGAAGGATTTTACATAATGATACATGTGTGTCCTATGCTGAATTACATGCCTTCTTAGGGAGAGTAGGTGGGGAGGGAAGAGTGGAGAGAATTTGGAACTCAAAGTTTTAAAAGAAGATGTTCAAAAAAAGTTGTTTCTGCATGCTACTGGGAAATAAGATATACATGCAATGGGGCATGTAAATTTATCTTGCCCTACAAGAAAGTAAGGGAAAAGGGGATGGGGTAGAGTATGGTGACAGAAGGGAGGGCTGACTGTGGAATGGGGCAATGAAAATATATGTCATCTTGGAGTGGGGAGGAGGGTAGAAATGGGGAGAAAAGTTGTGATTCAAAATCTTGTGGAAATCAATGCTGAAAACTAAACATATTAAATAAATAATAAAAAACATTTTAAAAAGTACTGGTATTTAAGCTTAAAATAAAAATTTAAAAAAAGAAGAGGGAGAATAAACAGGAGAGAAAATAGAATGTAAGGAAATACACAGTAACCATAACTGTGAATGTGAATGGCATGACCTATCACATAAAATGGAAGCAGATAGTGGAGTGGATCAAAAACCAGAATCCTAGAATGTGTTGCTTATGAGAAACACACTTGAAGAAGAGAGACACACACCAATAGTAAAGATAAGGGGATGGAGCAGAATCTTTTATGCTTCAGCTGAAGTAAAACAAAAAAAAACAAAAAACAAAAAAGCAGGCATAGCAACCCTGATCTCAGACAAAGCAAAAGCAAAAACAGACCTAATTAAAGAAGATAAGGAAGGAAACTGCATCATGCTAAATAGTACCATAGACAATGAATTAATATCAAAACTAAACTTATATATACCAAGTGTTATAGCATCCAGGGAGAATTTAAGTGCATTATAGGTTCATGACCCAACAAAAGATAGAGAGCGTTATGAATTATATAATATGTTATTTTGATTGTGTTAAATTAAAAGCTTTTGAAGAAACAAAATCAATGCAACCAGGATAAGAAGGAAAGAAGAAAACTGGGAAACAATCCTTACAGCATGTGTCTCTGATAAAGGCCTCATTTCTCACATGTACAGAGAACTGGATTTATGAGGATACAATTCATAAGTGGTCAAAGGATATGAACAAGAAGCTTTCAGATGAAGAAGTCAAAGCTATCTATAGGCATATGAAGAAGTGCTCTAAATCACTTTTGAGTAGAGAAATGCAAATTAAAACAACTCTGAAATACAACCTCACACCTATCAGATTGGCTAGCATGACAAAAAAAGGCAAATTATAGATATTAGAGAGGATGTGGGAAAATTGGGATTGTAAATGCACTGGTGGTGGAGTTGTGAACTGATCTGACCATTTTGGAGAACAATTTGGAAGTATGCTCAAAAGGGAACCAAACTGTGCATACTCTTTGATCCATCAATATGACTACTAGGCCTGTATCCCAAAGAGATCACAAGAAAGGGAACAGAACCTACATGGGCAAAAATATTTATAAAAGACCTTTTCAGGGTAGCAAAATATTGCAAATTTTGGGGATGCTCATTAGTTGGGGAATGGCTGAACAAGCTGTTGTATATGAATGTAATGGAATACTACTGTGAAATAAGAAATGTTGAAAAAGTAGATTTCAGTAAAACCTGAAATATTTGTACAAACCAATGAAAAAGTGAAATGGGCAGAAGACAGGAAAACATACACATTATCAGCAACATTGTGTGATGGTCAACTATGTATGATTCGGCTCTTCTCAGAAACACAATGATTCAAGACAACTACAAGGGACTCACAAAAGAAAACATTTTCAACATCCAGTTAAAGAACTGATGGATTCTGGATGCAGATCGAAGCATTTTTTCCACTTACTTTATCCTTTTTTCATGTTTTTTCTTCCTCTTGATTTTTTCTTCTTTCACACCTGTGACTAATAGGAAAATATGTTCTTCATCATAGAATATGTATAACATGTATCAATTTGCCTACCATTTTAGGAAGAGGTAAAGGGACAGAGGGAAAGAGAGGGAGGGTGGGAGAAAAGTTGGAACTCATAATCTTGTAAAAATGAATGCTAAAATTTGTCTTGATGGGTAATTAGGAAAAATACTATAAAAAGATGAAGGGATGCTTGTTGCCTATTTAACAGGTATTCCAGAGGGGATAGTGGAAGGTCTGTGTGGAGTTAGGATGAAATTTTGGGGGTAGGAGTGTTGAGGAGGATAGGAATGGGGAATCAAGTACTATGGGGTGTGGACTGGGGATTGGATAATGATCTACAGGAACTCAAAGTCATTGGGATGTGAAGGGAATGACTGAGTGTTAGAATGTTCATCATTGAGTAGAAGGTGCCATCCTCTGCCCACAAAAGACAGACTCAGCAGCAGATGGGAAGTCTGAAGTCTGGAGATCTTTCCTATCTCAGTTGGGAGATTGGGCTGACAGCAGGAGGTGGAAAATGACATGTGCTGGTACAGATGGAAATGCTTGGTTTCGGACAGATAGAAAATAACTGGCATGATCTCTTACAGCCTTTCCTCAAGGAACACACTGAGCCCAGCAGGGAATATATGGTTCAAAGTACTAGCACACATACAGTCTGAAGTCTTCTCACTTGAGGAGGGTGCCTATGAGGTGGCAGCAGGAAGTACTAGATGGCCCACACAGATAGAAGATTTCCAGCCTAGTCCCTAGCAATCTTTCCTTAGGGGACACTGACTGTTGAATGTGGACAAGTTACTTCACCTCTCACTGCTCAGCTAAGTCTGTAAGATTATAAGAGTTAATTATCTTAATTGGTACAGGGAGTTTCCTTACCCAGGAGTTCTATATACATGAGGTGCCAAATAAACAGCCCATGTACTCCTTACTGGTGGCAATACTCTGTAGTGCAGCCAAACCAGACAAAAATGCAGTTGCAAAATATTTAATAAAATAAATAAAAATAAAATAAAACATATATAACATTACATTTTAAAGTTACACCAGTATGTACCTGCCCAGAAACTCATATACAGATCAGTGGCAACAATTTCTATTTGATTCTGACACCATTGCTCTACACCAATGAAATCACAGGCCTTAGAATAATAATCATAATAATTATAAAAAGTGGTGATATTTTTCTACCTTCTTTCTTGTATCTAACTCCAAGTAGGATCATAGGATCAAAATTCTTAAGCTGGAAATAACCTCAGGGGCCACCTAGTCTAATATCCTCATTTAACTTTGAGGAAATTGAGACACAGATAAGTGACTTATCCAATGTTGCACAGGTAATGGTATCAGAGGAAATGACCATTTTAGTGATTTTTAAAAACACCTTCAATTCCCAATTTCCCAATATCTCCCACTTTCTTTTCTATCCCTTCCCTGAAAGCCTTCTCTTACAGCAAAGGTAAAAGAAAGACAATAAAAAAGCAATTTGGCAAAAGCAACTCACGTTAAAAAAAAAGAAGAAGCCTCAGCCTGACACTATATGCAGTATTCCATACCGTTGTACCTCATCTCTGCAAAGAACAATGTACATTTTCACGTCTTCTTTGGAGCCAGGTTTGATTTTTATAATTTCACAGTATTCAATTTCGACTTCTCTTTTGTTATTGTTTTTCTTTCCTCTTACTTTGTTTAGTCATTGCATATATTGCTTTCTTGATTCTGCCTGTTTCAAATTTCATCAGTCCTTATGCAGTAATCATGCCAAAGGTTCTCTGTATTCATCATATTCATAATTTCCTAACATTAATATATAATTTGTTAAACCATTCTCTCATTGATGGGAATCTGTTTTGTTTCTAGTTCTTTGCTGTCACACACACACACACACACACACACACGGACAATCAGCTATAAATATTTTGGTATATACGAGAATTTTATTTTTGTCATTGGTCTTTTGGCAGTATATGTCTGACACTAGGATCTCTGAGTCAAAAGGAATAGAGATTTTAGTCTTTTTCATGGCATAATTCCACATTGCTTTTCAGAAAGATTGAACCAATACCTTAGCATTCTAGTCTCTCCATAGCCCTTCCAACATTCACTATTTCCATCTCTTGTAATCTTTGTTAGTTTGCTGCTTATGAGGCAAGACCTAGGAGTTGTTTTGGTTTGTATTTCTATTATTATTAGTGATTGGAACATTTATCTATGTTTGTTAATAGTTTACAATTCTTCTTTTGAGCACTGTTTGACAATATTTTTCTTTGACTGCCTATGAGTTGGTGAATGGCTTTTCATCTCATGTGTATCTGTGCTATTCCTAATATATTGGGTTTCAAGCCCTAATCAAAGATATTTTAATATGAACATTTTCCTAGTCAATTGATTCTCTTTTTATCTTACCTGCATTATATTTGTTCATCCCAGATCCTTTCAATTACATAATCAAAATGATCAGGTTTATCTTTAGTGAAAATCTTTATCCCTTATTTGGTTAAGAATATGTTCAGATAGTACCTGATTTATTTTTTCTTATTTTTATTTAGTAGTGTTAGTGTAACCTTTAATATATATTTTGAGTTTATTGTGGTATAAGGTAAAAAGATATTGTCCTAAATCTAAATTCTGCCAGGCTGATTTCCAAATTTCCCAACAATTTTTATCTGAATGACTTTTTTCCCCTGTTAATTTATGTTTTCAGGTTTACTGTACACTTGATTTTTGAGGTCAATTATTACTGATAATTCTGTGTCTGGCCTATTTTAATGATCTTCTCTATTTTCTAAGCAGTGCTTTCCATTTTTAGTGACTACTGCTTCATTGTTTATTTTGAAGTAAGGGAGTTTTATTCTTCTTTAAATTCTAGTTTTTTTTTCCTCCATTTTCCCCTTGATATCTAGATTTTTCCCCTCAATGAGGCAATTTTCATTTATAATAATAATAACAATAATATTGTCTCATGTACACCTCCCTTGTCATTTGATTAGCATAGCATAAAATCTACAAATTTAGAGAAGTGACTTCCCAAGTCACACAGGTAGTGAATAGGAGAGTCAACATTTGGATTCAGGTCCTCTGATGTCAAATCCCACACTTTTTGTAACTATACTATGGGAAATTGTATGAACTAAGAAGTCCATGTTAAGCTTTCAGTCTCAGGCCCAGGGCCGTTTCAGGAAAGAACTGCTTCTGGTCACAATGAATTCAGTCTTTGAGGAGGAAGGAGGAGGATGTCCATAGGGTACATTTAACAGAATATGGAAGAGATAGAGTCAAATGATATTTTGGACTCAAATAACTACCTCTTTCCCTCAGTGCTTCATTTTCCTCTACGACTAAAAGTTTGTGAATTATAAGGAACCCATTTTATCTGAGGGTATATAGGGTTTCCAATTTGAAACATAGGTAATCCACAGAGTAAGTAAATGAAAGTGGTGCAAATTTAGGAGGTTGAGTGGGGAAAAAAATCTAAATACTCAAACGACAAATTAGATTTTAAATCAAAGAAAAATGTGGCTGTAATTCTCATCTATTTCCCAAGCACAGTTTATTATATTAAGAGAGACAAATGCATTTAACATGCTGACAAGTTCAATTTCCCTACAGCTTTATTACCCAAATTACTTATTACCAGGAAAAATGTCAAATGTCAGCTCTTTTAAAGTATGAGCAAGGTTTTTAAGTGAGACCATGAAGGCTTAGGGAAAGGACCTAGTGACTTCTGAATGTTTCTTCTGTTTAAGTCTCTTGGAAAAGAATTTGGGGGAATTGGCATTTTCATAAAGATTGTGCTTTTGCTTACATCCCAGATTTCCAATAATTCATTTGTTTATAGATCAGGATATTGATATTTAAGCTTATTTGCAAGTATTTTATTTAATTGGTGCTGAAAGTGCACTGGACTAGGAAACTGGGACATGGGTTAAAATACTTGTTTTCCTATGTAACCTTTGGCAAATCATCTCATCTCTTGGAGATACAGTTTTCATAGCTATAAAATGAGGTGGTTAGAGAAGTTGTCTAAGATTTCTTCCTGATGTACTATTTAATCTTCGAAGGAACCCCCACCTCTGACATTCTATGTCAGAGGGGCTTTAGCCTCCTCCAAATCTAAAATTCTCTGTTCTAAGCTTGCTTCCAATACTATTTTTTTATATTGTAGGGTCCTTCCTAGCTCTGACCTTCTTTTAAAAAGAATTTTATTGATATCTTTTCTTTCTTTCTTTTTTTTGGTATCATAGTAATTTCTTGAAATAATTTCTTCTTGCTTTATCTGTCACCTAACTTCTCACTTGTAGTATTTCTACCTGCACAGCATCTCTCACATTTGAATCTTTCTTGTCCTCACATTGGTAGGACCCTAGTTCAGGTCCTCATCATCTCTTATCTTGATTATTATAACAGCCTTCACATTGGTTTTCTTGCTGCAAGTCTCCCCCATCCTACCCAAAGCAGTCAAAGTGATTTTTCTTAAGAGCATATCTGAATTTGTCACTCTTGAGTAAATTCTACCAGTTTCCTGTTGTCTTTAGGACAATATTAACTCCCCTTTTTAGCTTGTCAAGCTCTCTACAACCTAGTCCCAACCTAGCATTCCATAAAGGTGGACATTGAACATTTTTTCCCCTTCCTCATGCTGCAATCCAACAGAACTGGACTTCTCTCTGCCCTTCACATAAAGTACCTCTAGGCCCCATCTCCATCTCTTTACACTGGCCACCCTCCATGCCTGGAATAAACTACATCCTCTCTTCCATTTCAAATAATTATCTTTCTTTAACATGTAGCTCAGGTATCATCATTCTAATGAAGTCTTTCTTGAACCTACAGCTGTTAGTGTTCTCCCACCCTACCTACTCATTTAACTAATGTGCATATATTTATAATTATTAACTTTATATTCATACTGAACAAACACACACACGTGAATGTCTAAATGTGTATTAACTCAACATCTACTCCCTTAGAATGTAAGTTCACTGATACTAGGGATTATTTCATTCTCTGTACTTTTATCCCTAGCACCTAGCATAGTGCCTCAAACTTAATAAATACTTCTTTATTGAATAACTGGAATGAAAAAAAAGTTAAGCAAATATAATCAATACAGAGATCATATCTCACATGCTAAACTAGTAGTTCTTAGCTTCTCTGTTGATAATGAAGGAATATTTCATTACCTGTTCTTTGAGATTATTATTGGTTTTTGTTACACAGAGTTCAACTTCTCTTTAGTCATCTTTTTGTTCACATTGTTGCAGTTATTAGGTATATTATTCTTTTGGTTCTGTTTAATCTTGTCACATTTCTCTGAATTATTCATCTGTCATTTCTTACAAAGCAGTTTTAGGCCATTATATCCATATACCACAATTCAGCCAGTCTTCAATCTTTAATAGATGGGTGTCCAATTTCTTCCCAGTTCTTTGCTATCATAACAATGCTGTTAGTACATATTGGACTTTTCTTTTTTGTCTTAAAACATACATATGCACACACACACACACACACACACACACACATATATATATATAGAGAGAGAGACACACACACATATATACACATAACACAAATACACATATATACACACGTAAACATATATAAAGGATATAAATATATGTTGGCGCATGCATATCTATATATGGATATGCATGTGTGTATACATGTACACCCATATATATTTCACATTTTGAAGGTTGGTGTATTCATTTTGATATTATCGGCCTCCAGATTTTTTTTATTCTTATCTTCATTTTTTCATATTTCAGGCAGCAAATGCTTCCCAGACGACTTGTATTGTTTAGTCTCAAATTCTTCACTTTTAAATTTCTCTTGATTTTTAGTCCACAGTGATTGAAAATTATTGAAAAATGATATGCAAGGGTGGGCTGGTAAATGTTTAATAAATGGCTCTCTGGGGAAAAAATGAATGGCAGGACACAGGTTTGAGTTTAATTTACATTATTACCATTTTCTCTATCATTTTCTTAAGTCTAGAAAATCAGCAAAACAATTAATCAAACCCTAATCTGTAGCCTTTGCCAATTTCCAAGGTTTAAATTCTCCCACTGAAAATTTAGCCAACTTCTCTTGGGAACCAGAATGTCTCGGGTGGCCTGCCAAAGTTTTAATGACTTTCATGGTTATTTACATGTTACCTTCCTCATTAGACTGTGACATCCTTAACTAGCCTACTTCTTTTTTTTTCTTTTTTAGGATTTTAATATCCTCAATCATGCCTTTATAGGACATTTTACCTTCAAATTGTCATCATCATCAGAAAAAATAATATAATAATAAGTGGCATTAATACAGTATTTTTCAAAGCACTTTACAAATATGATCTCATTTTATTCTTATAACAACTCTAAGAGGTAAGTTCCATTATTATTATCCTCATTTTACGGATGAAAAAAATAAGGAGATAAGAGTAAAATAATTTACTCTTACTTACTGCTAGTAAGTATATGAGGAAGGATTCAAACTCAAATCTTCCTGATTTCAGGTTCAGCTTTTTAGCCACTGTGCCACCTAGCTGCCTCATTACTAACACGAGATAGTTTGCTTAGGTTCAGTGTGCATGTTTCCATTACTTTTGAGAGGTTTTGTCTTTGTAATTCTTCTGATATCACATTGCCTTGTGTTTATCAGGTGTGGAGTATCATCAGAAGAATACTGATAGGAATAGGTGACCTTTTGCATCAATGAACAGCTTGGGATCATGACCATGAACTAATTCAAAGGAATGCCAGCTTGAATACATGGCATAATCTAGGTAACATGCATTTATTTTAACAACTTTGCTGTTCTAGTTTGGAAGAGTTCATGGCAACCCTGAAGTTCTAAATTATCTAGGGGGGAAATGGTGCCCAGTAAAAGTGATGAAACTTTAATGATATACCTAAGGTAGTTCAGAGGCAAAAAAAAAAAATTGCATGGAGCCAGAATCAATCTTCAGTCATGTCAAACCTGATGCAATGGAAGGTAGTAATAAAATGTCTTTCTTGTCATTGAACTGTCTATCATAAGAGAAAACAAATGTGGAAGTGATAAATGTTGAGCTGTTAATAGACTACATTGTTTTTTATTCTGCTTGCATTCAATTGAATTTTGACTAGATTATAATTCATTGAACAGTCAAAAGTGATGAGATACAATATCCTCAATCACCATCTGTTGCATTCTTCTGTAATGAATTTATATAAAATTATGTATTCAATATAATCCCATATGATATGTCTCAGATCATTTGAAACTCTCGTATCGTTTTTGTTTGGTCTCGCGTAGTCATATCCCTCAGCTATATAAAATTATACACCTTTGAAAACAGTGAAAAATGGTGCCAAAGCCTCTAGCAGTTAAGAGTAAACTATAGAAGGATATTTTAAAATCATTTAAAATTTATCTAGGTCCATTCAATGTAATTCAACAAGCATTTATTATTGAATACATCATATATCAAAAGTGCCATGGAATTTGTTAGGTATCATGGATACAAGATTAAAAAAAGAAATATTCCCTGTCTTCAAGGAGCTTATATACTATTGAGGTTGGGGAAGCTATGTGTACACAGATACATAAATACAAAGTAAATTCGGGGGTAAGGGTGAGAACACCAATAACTAGACATCAGGAAAAGTATCATGTGGACGAGAGGACTTGAGTTAAGCCTTGAAGGGGTTAGAGATTATTTGAGGCAAAAATGAGAACAAAGGGCATTCTAGGTGTCATGTACAACATGTGCAAAAATTTGAACCTATGGTTTTTAAATAAGCAAAACATTATCTGTAAATCTAGGGGAATGTTATCTTCAGTTCTCACAATTGATCCTAATAATACAATTTAATGTACAGTGAGATAGATTGGTAAATATTCTTATAGATTTTTCACAAATAAACAAGACCGTACTTTCTTTTTAAGGAAACTATTGCCATTTGCCTGACTACATGGTATATGATACAACAAAACTATATCCATTGGAAGCTCTGAGACAATTGCAAATATGAACTACTGTAGCTTAAGATGCATTTTCCAAAACAGGGAATATATCAGCAAGTTAATTGTTTTTGCTTAAAAGTTGTCACTTTTAGGATTTTATCTGAATTTGTTGTATCCTTAATATAACTTTTCCAACACTTTAATATACATTTTATTTAGACAATAATACACTTGAAGAAATTATATAATTTAACCTGATTTTGCACAATTTACCTAATTTATATGACACCAAGGCTTATTCATAGCAACTGCCCAGGAGTAATTAGCTTTATCAGCAATGTAGTTTTTCTAATTGTGTGTGTGTGTGTGTGTGTGTGTGTGTGTGTGTGTGTGTGCGTGTGTTGACAGGCTATGTGTCATAATGCAAAGAGTCTTTGACCCAAAATCAAAGAGCCTGGATTTGAACTCTTATTCTACTTCTCACTCGCTGTATTACCTTACGTACATCATTGAACCTACCTAAGCATCTATTAGGCTTTCTCATCTGGGAAGTGAGGATGGCAGCACTTGAACCACCACCTCGCAGAACCTAAGTGAAGATCAAATGAACGAATTTGAAGTTTTTTGTTAAGGCATTCAGTGCTTTATAAATATGAGCTATTATTGTTATTGAATGAATGAATGAAATCCCCAATGGTTAAATGATTTCTTATCTCCCTCCCACCTCTGCCATACATTTTTACTGGGAAACAGCTATGCAACACCTCCTCTATTAGATTTTAAGATTCATGAATCCAGCAATAATACTTAATTTATCTCAATCTTTTCAACTCCTATATCAATCCATATGGCTACCACTTACATGGTATGTAGGCAGCCTTGTATTGATGGTAGTCTGCTATTATATGTCAGAGGGCCTGGGTTCAAATCTTATTTCTTGTGTCTACTCCCTACATCACCTTGGGAAAATCACAACCACTTTGGCTTCATGGTCTTCATCTGTAAAATGAGAGGGTTGGACTAGATAACCTGTGAAATCCCTCTTCCTCTAGCTCTATGATCAAACCACTATGTCTAGCCTTCATAGGGCAGTTAGGTGTGCAATGGACAGAGCACCAGCCCTGGAGTCAGGAGGAACTGAGATCAAATCTGGCCTCAGATATTTACTAGCTGTCTGACCTTGGGCAAGTCACTTAACCCGGTTGCCTCAGTTTCCTCATCTGTTAAAAGTGAGCTGGAGAAGGATATGGAAAATGACTCCAGTATCTTCACCAAGAAAATGCTAAATGAGATCAAGGAAAGTCAGACACAACTGAAATGACTCGACAACAACAATAACAACAACAAACTCTCCCTCAACATTTTTAGATTATAAACACCTGGAAGGTAGAAATCTTTTCTTAGTCTTTTTTTATGGGCATGGGTGAGAGAAGGATATCCTCTCTGAATGGATGCACAATGCCTTATAAGAACTCAATAAATAGTTGCTGAGGGACTAATTCGCATCTCTCCCCAAGGCAGGAAACAAGCTCTGTCCCCAGTTCACAATAAACTGTGTCACTGAAAGGTTGTTGTACAAACTGGACACTTGTACCCACAGCCCAATTTTTGGAAAGGAAATCAGGGAGAATCGTGGAATTACAGTTTATCCTAATCATTCATTCTCAAAAATATAATTGTAGACACATATTTTTCCATAATGTTGTTTTATGTCTACTGTTGATCACCTTCATTATTTCCTCCAAGTACCTAAATTTTCTCAGATATTGAAATCACAGTTTTCACTATGCCTACACTATTTCCTTTCCTATGGATTCATCCTTGTTGTATATATATTTTTCATCAAATAGGTGCAATTCACAATGTAGAAACTTATCAATGAGACCATTCATTTCTGTGACAGTAAGGTGTATGTCTCTCTTTAACTGGAAGAAGCGAATAGTGGCACTCATTGCCTTTCACTTATTTGTAATTCTCTGGCTTTTTTTCTGGGGCAATTTCTTTGAGAATTTGCATGAACAATTTGAAAGTTGAATATGTTTGTGAAGAGAGCAGATGTGGATATAACTTTTCTTGTTAGTTTTTCTTGGAGAATACAAAATCTATTTGAAGACACATGTCAATGCATTGTAAATGGGCATTTATTTTAACTCCACAGGGAACAGTTTTACTCTTCCTGATATTATTTTGCTATTATTTTCAAAATATTCCTCACAAAAGCCTCCACTGAAGGGAGTGAATAAGTCATGGGGTAATTATTGGCCTTCATGGATTTGAGGGGGAATAGGATGTGTTGTCCATGATGTGGGGTGAGAGGTATGGTGAGTTTTTGGATGTAGTGTTTGTGAAATAAGCATTAAACCTAGAATTTTTTTTAAAAAAAGTCTTAGAATATGGGCTGTGTTACTTACTGAATATGTGATCTAAGGTGCTTTGCTTCCCCCTCTTCAAGCCTCAATTTCATCAGCTAGAAAATGAAGAGGACTGGAGTAGATGACCTCTAAAAAATTTTTTCTATGTCAAACGTTATGTGAATAACAATCATAGTCATATCGCCCGCACATATATTATGCTTCACATTTTATAATTCAATTACCTTAAAATAATGGTGCAACTTCCATGGCACAATTATAATGGACCACCTAAAAAGGTATCACTCATGATGGAGGATTTAGGGATCTCCTTAGGGAAACAGAAAGCCAGGACCTCCACACTGCTACAACAGAAGGCAGCTGGGTAGTTCAGTGGATAGAGTGCAGAGCCTGGAGTCAGGAAGACTTATCTTCCTGGGTCCATATCTGGCCTCAGACACTTACTAGCTGTGTGACCTTGGGCAAGTCACTTAGCCCTGTTTGCCTTAGTTTCCTCATCTGTTACATTACCTGGAGAAGGAAATGATGACCCACTCTAGAATCTTTGCCAAGGAAACCCCAAATGGGCCCACGAAAAGTCAGACACAACTGCAACAATTAAATAAGAAAAACTGGGATAACAGGAGGCCTAATTAATGTGTGGCCATCTGAGCTGGTCTACTACATGATTAAGAGCAGCCACGTTCTATTGGATATATGGCTGGAACTGGCAGTGTCTTTAAAACAATTTGGTTAGAACACTTTCTTTCTGACAATGTACAGAGGTGAAGGATTCCTTCAACTCACAGAGAATAATAACATATAGGAAGCAAGGGGAGAGTCTCCCCTCGGGTCATGTGATCATGAGGAAAAGCTTGAGGTTTTGGTCCTTTTCCATTCTGTGTCCAAGGAGGAAGGTCCCTGATACAAAAACTTAAGCCATAGAGATCATGAAGCCCAGGATTACAGGCCAGATCCTGAAGCCAGATCGGCAGAGAAGCCCTGAGAAAACAGTGTCCTGGGATATAAACCCCAAAGAGGTCCTTGGACTAGAATTGAATAGGAACTAACGCTGTGTAAGAACTGGGTTGAGATAATTCCCCATTTTTCCCCAGACACTAAGGTGACATAGGCAGGATTATGTTCCCAGGTGCTGGGTATAAATATTTGCATGTTTGTACTTGCTATACATTTGAAGAAAATATTAATCTGATTATAAAACTTGTTTAATGGAACTAGGATTCTTGAATCCCTACAATTGGGGGAATATATTCAGTGGGGGCTATAGCCAATGGCAGAGAATGAGACATCTCCAAACTCCTGAGGTTACAGAAAAAGACTGAGTCTCACCCAAAACAGCTTTAGAGTTTTTCCTTATTCATTTTCAATTACAAAATAAACTTGATATTTTGTGTTATATACAAGTGGGCTTATAGTGTCACAGTGGACAGAGTGCCAGGCCTGAACTCAGGAAAACGTGACTTCAAATCTGGCTTCAGACATTATCTGTGTGATCTGGACAAGTCACGTGATACTGTTTGCTTCAGTTTCCTTATCTTTAAAATGAGTTGGGAAAGGAAATGGCATACCACTCCAGTATCTTTGGCAAGAAAACCCCAAATGGGGTCACAAAGGCTCAGACATGACTGAATAAATGAATAAACAACAAAAATTTTGCCAAGTAACACACATAGTTTAATAGAGATTTGTATAGAATATTCATAATGAACGTCGTTTCCAGCCAAAGATCTGGACACACAGCCTGACAAAGGTTATTCATTTGTAAGGGGTCATTAAAAGTGTACCTTTTCTTCCTTCAAATTAGCACCATCCTAAGAATTTCAGGACATATGGTCGCTCTAGCTATATTTCTCTTGTGGCTCTGGTAAGTTACAACATGTTGGCATTTTGTGTGTGAAATACACTAACACAACATACTGTCTAATTTGGCCCAGTACTTAGGAAAACAAATCACAGGAAATTACCCCCCCCAAAAAAAATCAGAGATAAATATGATCCAACATCTGGAGATGGTATTATCTAGAGAATAAGGATGTGGACTGTAGAGACTAGTATTTCAATAGGCTCAACTTCAATGAATCTGTCATCTTATTGATATATGTAATTTCTGAGTGATATAAATCTCAAATTACCATGATCTTTCCTTTCATGCACTCATTTAAATTTGTTCCAAGGGGTCCACTCGATGTTTGGTGGAAGGTCCTTTAGTTCTCTTGACACTGCGCAAGTACTGATAGAACACATAGTGCTTAATAAAACAGGAAAAGCCTGAGTTAATGATTGCTTTTCCAAAGAGATGGACCCTTTTACATTTCCAGTTATATAGCTCTCAGATAACATCCTTTATATGGGTTCTCTTGTATAATTCTTATTTCATAATGTATTACAATCTATTTGTGTCCATCTTATGCTTCCCCCAAATCTTTAGGGTTACCCTCAACTATAATTCTTCAGGGATTGTAGCAACTTACAGCCACCATCAGAAGAATGTTGTGCTAAAAAAAGATAGGTCTTTTCTTCAGGAAAAAATCTTGAAGTAATTAAAACATTGAATAATTTTCTAAGGGCAATACAGTCACTTCTATTCCTGTTTATTTTGGGCAAAGCTTATAGTCTGTGTTTAGGTTCTGTCTAAAATATGTCTCTGTGTATAGATGTATATGTATATATGTTCATGTATATATGTACATATTATGTGCTTTTGTGTAAATATACATATGTATGTACACAAACATACATGGATACATACAACAGATGAGGTCTGTGGCTTGTCCATCAAACTATGTAACAGAATATAGACAACAAACATTCTTCATTCACTTTCATTTTACCATGTGGATAGCTAGGCAAAAAATTTTGAATTATTATTTCTATCACTTAGGAGGCTCTTCAGTGTCCCAAGGTTTCTTATAACCAGCATATGGTACCCTCAGATAGGAGCATCTAGAAAATCTCACCACCTATCCATAGGACATCTTTCTTCCATTTGAACTTCAGGATGGCCACCCTCAACAACAGTAGCAAAAACATTTGGCAAATAAGCATTTCCACATTTTATCCCTTGGTCTATAGTAATAACAAAAGAATAACTGATTAAAGGAGTCTCTGCTTTCACATCTTTTGGGATTTTGACCCAAACATGGATGATATATTGTTGGAGAAGAAATTTTGAAGCATTTTACTGTACCAAATGAACTATTAGTTATTAATAATTCTTAACAACAAGAAAAACAAAATGAGCCTAATGGCATTTTGTTTTCCCTATACATTTTAGTAGATTGTATAAATATGAAGATATGGTGCAGTATGGAATATCATTTGTGAAAGCCTGTTTATCTTTTTCTAATATCTCCTGCAAGGATGCCCTCAGTGTTTGCAGTTTCTGTAGACAATTTTATGAAAATTTTGTGTACACTATAAACCTTATTAATATGTTCTTAGTCACCTTTTCTTCTGGTAACAATAAGTTCTGACACCCTCCACACCCCTCACCAAAGCCTTAGTAATCCACCCTTGTTCAAATACATTGAGAACCAATCCCTCAAAATCATATCACTTCCAACATGGTCTAGTCCAATTGCTCATCACACATTTCTTTCTAGTACCACTACCTCATGTATCACCTCCATGACTGCCTTGTGAGAGTTGTTAAAGAAGATTTGTTGCTCATTTAAAATATCTTCTATGCCTCTGTTCAGATAAGTTGTTGATTGTCAAAAAACAAATTTTCACCAACCTGATCTATAATATTCTGTCACAAAATTTATAAGAGATCTGGCAGTACTAGAGCCAGCTCAAACCAAGTCTCAAACTGATGTTTAAATTTTCGTTGTGAGCATTTATACCACAAGAATCAGAAAACACTACAAATAAGATTTGATTTACTGTTTTGTTGATTGTCTGTTCTCAAGAAGTGATGGAGAAAGTGTTAATAATGCAAAGTAAACTTAGGTGTCACAGGCACATTTTTCTTTTTTTTCTTCTTTTTCCTTTTTCATATTTTTATTATTTAATATTTTCAGTTTTCAACATTGATTTCCACAACAGTTTGAGTTATAAATTTTCTGCCCATTTCTACTTCCCCCCACTCCAAGATGGCATATATTCTGATTGGCCTTTTCCCCAGTCTGCCCTCTTTTCTGTCACCCCACTCCACCCCATCGCCTTTCCCCTTACTTTCTTGTAGGGCAAGATAGATTTGTATACACTATTGCCTGTATAGCTTATTTCCCAGTTGCATGTAAAAAAACAACTTTTTTGAGCATTTGTTTTTAGAACTTTGAGTTCCAAAATCCCTCCCTTCTTCCCTCCCCACCCACCCTCCTTGAGAAGGAAAGCAATTCAACATAGGTCACACATGTATCATTAGGCAAAATGCTTCCATAATAGTGATGTTGTGAAAAACTAATTATTTCCCTCCATCCCAGCCTGTCCCCCTTTATTCAATTTTCTCCCTTGACCCTGTCCCTTTTCAAAAGTGTTTGCTTTTGATTAGCTCCTTCCCAATATGCCCTCCCTTCTATCATCCTCCCTCTCTTATCCTCTCTCCCGCTACTTTCCTATGGGGTAAGATACCCAATTGAGTGTGTATATTATTCCCTCCTTAAGTCAAATCGGATGAGAGCAAGATTCACTCATTCACTTTCACCTGCCCCCTCTTCCCTTCCAATAGAACTGCTTTTTCTTGCCACTTTTATGTGAGATAATTTACCCTCATTTAACTCTCTCTTTCTCCTTCTCCCAAAATATTCCTCTCTCACCCTCTGATTTTATTTTATTTTTTTAGATATCATCCCTTCATATTCAACTCACCCCTTGCCCTCTGTCTACATATATACATACACACACACACACACACACACACACACATATATATATATAATACACACACACACACACACACACACACATATATATATATATAATACACACACACACACATATATATATATATATATATATATATATTCCCTTCAACTACCCTAATATTGAGAAAAGTCTCATGAGTTACAAATACCTTTCCATGTAGGAATGTAAACAAAATGTTTCAACAGTAGTAAGTCCCTTATGATTTCTCTTTCCTGTCTACCTTTTTATGCTTCTCTTGATTCTTATATTTGAAAGTCAAATATTCTATTCATTTCTGGTCTTTTCATCAAGAAAACTTGAAAGTCCTCTATTTTATTGAAAATCCATATTTTTGAGGGGTGGAGCCAAGATGGTGGCTCAAAAGCAGGGACTTGCATGAGCTTCCCACCAGGTCCCTCCCAAAACCTATAAAAATGGTTCTGAACAAATTCTAGGACTGCACAACCCACGAAGTAGCAGAGGGAAGCAGGGCTCCAGCCCAGGACAGCCTGGATGGTCGCTGGGTGAGGTCTATAACAAACGGAGCTGGGAGCAAAGAGGAGCAGAGCCCAGCATGGGCAGAAGCAGGACCAACCAGACCGGGAGCGGGGGAGCCGGGCGGAACTGGCTCTAGCGCCCTGAATCAATGAGCTGTAGCAGTTACCAGATATCCCAACCCACAAACACCAAAGACAACAGAGAAGGATCCTGGGAAAGTGTGTTGGTAAGCAAAATGGGCTCCTTAGCACTTAGTTCAACAAGTGCCCTTGAAGAGTTTGGCTTTTGTTTGCTTTTAGTAATTCAGTATATTTCATTGAGTCTTACTAAGTGCTAAGCCCCAGGGCCTAACCCCTATTAGGTGTTAACCTAACCTATGTGGGTGTGCATTGGTAACTAAGGTGGGGCCCAAGGTGGGGCTAACTCAGGGAAGCCTAGTTCTACACATGAGTTTGAGTGATAGGTTGGGACACCAGAGGCTCTTAGACCACGTGGGTTTAAGTTGCCTCTTTGTGACGATTTTAGGTCACGGGGGTGAGTCGCATGTGTGACTCACCCCTGAAGCTGAAAAAGATATAAAACCAGGGGTTGGCCTCCTCTTCGCTGGAGCTCTTTACCGCAGCAGTGGTGGCAGCATGACTCTGGGCCAGCCTTTGTTCTCAGCTCCCGGGCTGAAACTAGATGTCGGTAACTATGAATTGCATTGGGTCTGTCTGTTGATGTTTGTAATTTGTTTGTATTTTGCTCTGAAGTTCAGTGTGCTGGCTTTTTCCCCTGAACTAAGTGAATGACATTTGTGTGCTGAATTAAAGTAAGTTTGCCAACCCCTTAACCTTGCTTTCCTTAGTTAAGCAGATCAAAAGAACAAAAGAACCTGTGCTATTGGCAGCATTCTGGGTGCTGGCTGTGGGTGAATCTTACACCCCCTCAGAAGCTGCTACCCGGGGGTAGTAGAGGAGGTGCAGCTACAGAACTACAGCTGCAGTTGCTTCTGGCCCCAGGCCCACTTGGTGGGATGAATTAAGTGGCAGATCAGAGCAGGAGTGCAAAGCCTGCTTAAGATTTGCATCAGGTCCACGTTGGCAGTTCTTGGGGAAGGAGGAGTGCTGGTGTGGCAGAGCTGGCTGTATAGAAATAGCTCTGAAAAAAAACAGCACATCCCCTCAAGCTTGGAACAAAGTACTCTTTACTCTACAAGCAGTCATACCCTGATGAAAAACTCAAGGGACAAGTAAGTTGGCTGGGAACATGGTCAGGCAGCAAAAACTCACTCAGATTCAGTCTCAGACTTTTGAATCTTTCTTTGGTGACAAAGAAGTCCAAAACATACAGCCAGAAGAAGTCAACTAAGTCAAAGAGCCTACAACAAAAGTCTCCAAGAAAAACATGAACTGGTCTCAGGCCATGGAAGAGCTCAAAAAGGATTTGGAAAAGCAAGTTAGAGAAGTAGAGGAAAAATTGGGAAGAGAAATGAGAGTGATGTGAGAAAACCATGAAAACCAAGTCAAGGACTTGCTAAAGGAGACACAAAAAATACTGAAAAAAAATACTGAAGAAAACAACACCTTAAAAACATGACTATCTCAAATGGCAAAAGAGCTTCAAAAAACCACTGAGGAGAAGAATGCCTTGAAACCCAGAATTAGCCAAATGGAAAAGGAGGTCCAAAAGACCACTGAAGAAAATACTATCTTAAAAATTAGATTGGAGAAAGTGGAAGCTAGTGACTTTATGAGAAATCAAGATATTATAAAACATAATCAAAGGAATGAAAAAGTGGAAGACAATGTGAAATACCTCATTGGAAAAAACACTGACCTGGAAAATAGATCCAGGAGAGAGAATTTAAAAATTATTGGACTACCTGAAAGCCATGATCAAAAAAAAGAGCCTAGACATCATCTTTCAAAAAATTATCAAGAAAAATTGCCCTGATATTTTAGAGCCAGAGGATAAAATAGAAATTGAAAGAATCCACAGATTGCCTCTTGAAAAAGATCCCAAAAAGAAAACTCCTAGGAATAATGTCACCAAATTCCAGAGCTCCCAGATCATGGAGAAAATATTGCAAGCAGCCAGAAAGAAACAATTTGAGTATTGTGGAAACACAATCAGTATAACACAAGATCTAGCAGCTTCTACATTAAGGGATTGAAGGGCTTGGAATATGATATTCTGGAGGTCAATGGAGCTAGGATTAAAACCAAGAATCATCTACCCTGCAAGACTGAGTATCATGCTCCAAGTCAAAATATGGATTTTCAATAAAATAGAGAATGTTCAGGCTTTCTCAGTGAAAAGACTAGAGCTGAATAGAAAATTTGACTTTCAAATACAAGAATCAAGAGAAGTATGAAAATGTAAACAAGAAAGAGAAATCACAAGGGACTTACTAAAGTTGAACTGTTTTGTTTACATTCCTACATGGAAAGATGATGAGTGTAATTCATGAGATCTCAGTATTAGGGTAGCTGAAGAGAATATGCATGTATACATATATACATACATACATACATATATAAAATATGTGTGTGTGTATATATGTATGTGTGTGTATATATTATATATATGTATATATATGTATATGTTTGTATATATATATATACACACACACATATATATATATAGACAGAGGGCACAGAGTTAGTTGAATATGAAGGGATGATATCTAGAAAAATAAAATCAAATTAAGGGATGAGAGAGGAATATATTGAGAGAGGGAGAATGGAAGAGATAGAGTGGTGTAAATTATCTCACATAAAAGTGGCAAGGAAAAGTAGTTTTGTAGGAAGGGAAGAGAGGGCAGGTGAGGGGGAATGAGTGAATCTTGCTCTTATTGGATTTGACCTGAGGTGGGAATACCATACACACTCAATTGGGTGTCTTATCCCACAGGAAAGAAGGAGGAAGAAGTTAAAAAGGGGGGGTGATAGAAGGGAAGGCAGAAAGGGGGTGGACATAAGCAAAAACAAACACTTTTGAAAAGGGACAGGGTCAAGGGAGAAAATTGAATAAAGGGGGATAGGTTAGGAAGGAGCAAAATATAGTTAGTCTTTCACAACATGAGTATTGTGGAAGGGTTTTACATAATGATATGCATGTGGCCTTTGTTGAATTGCTTGCCTTCTTAAGGAGGGTGGGTGGGGATGGAAGAGGGGAGAGAATTTGGAACTCAAAGTTTTAAAAACAGATGTTCAAAAACAAAAAAAAAAGGTTTTTTGCATGCAACTAGGAAATAAGATACACAGGCAATGAGGCATAGAAATTTATCTTGCCCTACAAGGGAAGAAGGGAAAGGGGGATGGGAGGGGAGTGGGGTGACAGAAGGGAGGGCTGACTGGGGAACAGGGCAACCAGAATATACACCATCTTGGAGTGGGTGGGAGGGTAGAAATAAGGAGAAATTTGTAATTCAAACTCTTGTGAAAATCATTGCTGAAAACTAAATATATTAAATTAAGAAAAGAAGAAAATCCATATTTTCCCTTGGAGTATTATGCTCAGTTTTGCTGGGTAGGTAATTCTTGGTTTTAATCATAGCTTCTTTGACCTCCAGAATATCATATTCCAAGCCCTTCAATCCCTTAACGTAGAAGCTGCTAGATTTTGTGTCATCCTGATTGTGTTTCCAAAATACTCAAATTGTTTCTTTCTGACTGTTTGCAATATTTTATCCTTGACCTGGGAATTCTGGAATTTGAATACAATAATCCTAGGAGTTTTCTTCTTGCAATCTTTTTCAAGAGGAGATTGGTGGATACTTCCAATTTCTATTTTACCTTTTGGCTCTAGTATATCAGGGAGGTTTTCCTTGATAATTTCTTGAAAGATGATGTCTAGGCTCTCTTTTTGATCATGGCTTTCAGGTAGTCCAATAATTTTTAAATTATCTCTCCTGGATCTATTTTCCAGGTCAGTGGTTTTTCCAATGAGATATTTCACATTGTCTTCCATTTTTTTCATTCTTTTGTTTTTTTTTTATAATTTCTTGATTTCTCATAATGTCACTAGCTTCCACTTGCTGAAATCTAATTTTTAAGGTGGTATTTTCTTCAGCAGTCTTTTGGATCTTCTTTTCCATTTGGCTTATTCTGCCTTTTAAGGCATTCTTCTCCTCATTGGCTTTTTGGAGCTCTTTTGCCATTTGAGTTAGTCTATTTTTAAGGTGTTATTTTCTTGAGCATTTTTGGGCGTCCTTTAGCAAGTCAATGACTTGTTTTTCATGATTTTCTTGCATCACTCTCATTTCTCTTCCCAATTTTTCCTCTACTTCTCTTACTTGATTTCCAAATTCTTTTTGGACTCTTTCATGACCTGAGACCAAGTCATATTTTTCTTGGAGGCTTTTGATGTAGGCTCTTTGACTTTGTTGACTTCTTCTGGCTATATGTTTTGATCTTCTTTATCACCAAAGAAGATTCTATAGTCTGGGTCTGAGTCCTTTTATGCTGCCTGCTTCTGTTTCCAGCCAACTACTTGACCTTTGAGCTTGTTGTCAGGGTATGACTGCTTTTAGAGTAGAGAGTATTTTGTCCCAAGCTTTAGGGGCCTTACACTGCTGTTTTTAGAGCTACTTCTACTCCATAGTCAGTGCAAGCTCTGCCACACCAGCAATCTTCCTCCCCTAAGAACCACCAACCAGATCCAGTAGTTTTCCCACTAACCTGTTCTGTTGTTTTCAGCATTTGTGGGTTGAGAAGTCTGGTAACTGCCACCGATCAGTGATTCATTGCCCTGACACCTTCCCTGACCAACTCCTGGTCTGGCCCGTCCTGGCGCAGCCAATGCTGGACTGCACTCTGCTCCCAGCATGGTGCAATAGACCCTTCCCAGTGACTATCCAGGCCGTCTTGGGCTGGAGAATTGTTTCTCTCTGTTTTTTTGTGGGTTCTGTAGCTGTAGAATTTGTTCAGAGCCAATTTTTACAGGTGTTTCAAGGGATTGGGCAAGGGGAGCTTAAATGAGTTCCTGTTTTCCAGTCACCATCTTGCCTCCACCCCCCTCACATTTTATTTTTCCCCAGGAGGCAAAGTAACTTTCCCAAGGTCACGGAAATATGGAATGGGCTGCCTCAGAAGGTGCTCTCCCTGAGAATGGTCTATAGAGGATTGTTTGTTCAGGTCTAAATAGGCTCTGAGGTTTCCTCCAATTCTGAGATTCTATAATTCTGCAATAGCAGCATGATACTTATTCACATCCAATATTTTTGCTTTGATTGTAACTTTTCTGGAGCTAGTTCTAGATAATAGTTCTTCAAACTGTCAAAAGCTTAGCATTCTAGTACCATCAGGCCAGGGAACTCCTACCTTTTGCTTGGTTTCTTTAAAGAAATAAAGTGAAAAACTCCAGTTTAGGAACATGACTTCATATAAAATGAAACCTTCATAGGCAATACAGAATGAAATTTGTCTTGTAAGAAAATGAAGTTTGACAGCTAACTTATCTGAAACCCACAAAGTTGTCTTTAAGAGTCACTCAAAGTTCATTTCATTTTCTTCATCAACTTCTCTTTTTCCCTCCCCACACTCCTCAACAAGCCTCGTGACTATCTGCTCTCATCTTCTTTCAGCCCTTCTCAATTTTTAAACCAATTCAGTGAGTGTTTGCATTTGAAACAGTGATTTAAGAATGAAATTTCTTCCAGCTGTCATGTACCATGGACAGCTTGGCAGCTGTTTTAGGATCAGGAGATGAATTTTCCACACATCTGATATGAATATTCTCTGTAACATACCTGGTAGGGGACCAAAGAAACTGACACTTCTCAGAAATTCCCCTTTGCTACAGATATGCCTCTAATACGCTCTGATTTTGTGCCAGTCTCAGGATGCGTATTGCATCCCCCGTGTGTTCTTCTCAGCACTAACACCTTCCACACTGAGCTGCCTCTGACACATCATGACAAGGCTGACATTGTTGTGCATTGCTGTATGTCATTCCCCAGGAGCCTTGGAAAATTTGATGGAGACTCTTTCAATCTCTTCTGTTACTCTATTCTTGGTTCAGTAGAAAGAATACTTGACTTGGTGTAGTGGAAAGATCCATGAACTGGGAATTGCTGTGTCTGAGAGCAGCCACTTATTCATTGAGTGACCTTTGACCAGTCATTTTGATTCTTTAAGCTTCATATGCCACATTTGGAGAATCTAGGAACTGGACTCAATGATTGCTCAGGCCTCTTTTAGTGATAATATTTTTGTGATTCTATTCTATTTTTATTCACTTTTAAAAAGCCAGATTTGACAATGTGTAAGCTACTTTGTCTTATCCTACCAGGGGAGGAAGGTCATTGTTTTTTTTTTTGTTTTTGTTTTTGTTTTTTAAATGCACTTTGGGAAATACCACTAAGACTGCCAGACCACTTAATTCACTAACACGCATTTTGGCAAGTACATGGAGTGTACATAGATGAGGTAGGAGGAGATAAAAAGTATTCAAAAATATGATAATTCAAAATACAACCAATAAAAGGAAAGAGAAAGAAATAGAGGACATGGCCCCAGTTTTCCAAAGTTATTTCTATAAGCACAGGTTTGAACATGGCATTCTGCCACTCAATAAACTCCATCATTTTCTATTCTCATAAATATGAAGCTCCCTGGTTTTTAAAATGTTTTACAACACAGATCCAAATCACCTTTTCAGTCTAAGTATTTATCACTCCTGCTTCCCAAACTCTAGCCAAATTTGTCTTCCTGATATTCTTCAAACACTCAATCCTATCATCTATTTCTATGCCCATCCACAGGCTGTCTTTCTATGCCTCAGATGCATTCACTCCTCCCTTCAGCCTCAGAGGATCCCATAACCTTTCAAGATTCACTTTAGTCTCCATTTCCCATAGATTGTAAGGTTCTTACAGTTCTGGCGTTCTATTCTTCTGCCTTTTTTACAAGACAAATGATCAATTATGTTTGTCGGAAATCTTTGCTTAGGTACAAGTGTGAACTAGGTTGAGGTAGGACCTGTCCAAATATGAGATTCTAATCTAGATGAAGTATTTAAATGTGAAAAAGACACAATTAAAGGGTGATTCAAATAGGAACAAGATTCCTCAGAGAAGAATACTTAAAGGAAAGAGGTTTTGGCTTTGAGGCCTTTCTTTTTTCAAAGAATGAAATCAAATGTTTCATGGAAAGCTAGATTGGAGTCAGAGGAAAAGAGTTTCATTGCTGACCACTGACTATCTCTGTGATCTTGAGTACAACACTTAACTTTTCTACAAAACCAGAGATGATTGGATGAGATGATCTCTACCATCCCTTCCAGCTCTGCATCTATGATTTTCTACATATGGTCTAGTGAAAAGGCAAGGGAAGAGGAAGGCATCTCAGACATTCATAGACAGAATCTCAACCATACTATTGGCAAGATGTGATAGGGAGGATGGCCATACTGAGGAGGTAGGCAACTCATTTGACTTCTCAATTCCCAGATTACTCAACCATAAAAGGAAATAGAGTCATTCAACTGGGGCTAAAAACCACTGACATCTGATATCAGGTACAAGCAGAAAAAAGTAAAGAAGGTGCCAAAAAGCACAGCCTGGGGATGCAAGGGAAGACTAAGAAGAGTGCCTTCTAATAATCTTTGATGGTTTCAGCTAAACCCAACAATCTGATGAGGAGCAAGGGGACTTCATGTCCTTGAAAAGCTTATTGTAACAGCTTTCCTAGACTTTTATTAACACTGACACTGTCTAAATCAACTAGCTTAATAATATCAAGTTAACACATGCACATGTGCACACACACACACACACACACATGCACACACAATGGATTGGCAGAGCCCACTATCAATTTCCTCAATGTAGAGAGCAAGTACTACTGCCCTCAAGTGCTTTCTATTCTTGATAACAGACATCCTTAGGGCTTTTTTCAACTTTCATTGAGGTGAAAAACTTCTGGGAAATTTGATCCCTCTCCCACATTATTACAGATGAGGAAACAGGTGCATAAACAGAAAGAAATTGATTGAATATTGAATAGCAACAAAGTGGCAGAGCCACGATCTGAACCCAAGGCGTTTTTACTCCCAAACCAATGGCCCCAATAGAACCATGGAATTAAAGTTATGCTAAGATTTCTCTTTCCCTTCACTGTAAAGAAAATATCACAAATTACTAGAATATGACATCTAGAATTAGGAAATGTCCCTCCTCTGATGTTTACTAGCTGTGTGACCATGGAAAAATCATTTATCCTCTCTGAGCCTCAGGCAACTCTCTGAGATTATAAATTATTGATGACCCATGCTAGTGAAATCTCAAATCCTTCATACATTCACTTTAACAGCAGGCCTTTGACAGTTAGAAGGGATTTTAGAAGTCATCTAATCCATGTGTCCACTAAGGAGGTCTATGGGTGAATTCAGTGTGTGTTGCAGGGGTAGGCTATGAACTTGGAAGAGAAAAAAATACAACTTTATTTTCATTAACCTCTACCTAAAATTTATCACTTCTTTCAACTATGAATATAGGTCACAAACTACGCATAGCTTTAAGCTTTATCTCACTGTCAGATAGCCCATGGGGGTCCAAGACATTAAAAAAAAAAGATTAAGACCTCATTACGTAGTCCAACTTCCTCATTTCATAGAAGAAATAACTGAAGTCTAAGTTGGAGAAATGTTAATCTATGGTTAAACAGGTAGTAAGTGTCATTAGCTTTCAGTTGTTGGAAAGGCCCTTCTGTAGGGCTTGGTAGCTTATCACAGTTTATCACAAATATATAGTGCTGAGCTTCCCTAAACCTTTTGAACAGTGAAGAAAAAAAAATATTTTTGTGAAAGTAAAGAAATCCATTGAGGGGAAATGAAGGGAAGAAAATTACCTGTGGGTAAAAGGCAGAAGAAGAAAATTAAATTTTGAGAACTGAGGAATGAAGAAAAATTCACTGTGGGGACCAAATATACAAATGTGTTTTTGTGGGGGGCTGGAGGGGAGGAAAATTCACTTTGGGAGACAAAACGGAGAAAAGGTTAACTTTAGGGAAGCAACAGAGGAGAAGATAAATTCACTTGTTGTGGGGGAGAAAGACAAATTTCCCTCACAAGCAATGAAAAGTAAGACAAATTATGAGCAAGAAAAGAGCAAGTATTTCATTTTAAAGGGATAACATAGGTGGCACATTTTCAGGAGAGCTCAAAACACAGAAAAATGTGTGTATTATCATTTTGTGTTATAGAATAGACACTCTACAGAATACTTAACGCACACACAGACATTTCTGAGAAAAACCCAGAACCAGAACCGAGATGAAATAACATCTTACTTATTCAATGTAATTGAACAAAGAAAAAAAATGAAGCCACTCCTTGCAGATGGGTAATAAAGGAGCTGTAATAGTTGGCATCTTTTTAAAACAATTAGAAGATTTGGGGAGAAGAAGGGACCTTGATAATCATCTATCTAGCCCAACATTTTCATTTTTCAGAAGAGAACAGAACTTGGTGTCATAAGACTTGGGTTCTAGTTCTGGTTCTGGTTTTACTATGTTACTTTGGTCAGATCATTCCACCCATGGGACAGAAAGGAAGGAAGGAAGGAAGGAAGGAAGGAAGGGAAGGAAGAAAGGAAGGAAGGAAGGAAGGAAGGAAGGAAGGGAAGGAAAGAACGAGGAAGGAAGAAAGGAAGGAATGAGGTAGCAAAAACAGCATTTATGAAATGTTTACTATATGCCAGGAACTGTGCTAAGTGTTTCATAAATAATATCTCATTTGATTGTCACAAAAACCCTGGAAAGTAGGTGCTCTTATGATACCTATTTTTTTAATTAAGGAAAATGAGGCTGATAGAGGTTAATTGCCTTACCTAGCCACTCAGCTAGTAAGGGGCTCAGGCTGGATTTGAACTCAGCTCTTCCTAATTACATGGCCAGCACTATATCCACAGCACCACCTAGCTGCTTCAGTTTTACCAGTTGTAAAATAATTTGTACTAGATCCCTTGCAGTGATGTTTTGACCTTGGAAAACAATGTAGGTAAAGTGCCTGTAACTCTATCATTTTACTTCAATGGAAGCTGTTACCATTGTGAAGATGATGACCTCAGCATCGTAGACTATCAGAACCAGAAGGAACTTTAGATCATCGTGTCCAACCTCTGCATTTTGCAAGTGAGGAAGAAACAGGGTGGGTATACATCCATCCATACATACATACATATATACATATATGTGTGTATGCAGGTATGTGTATATGTGTATACATACATACACACATATATAATGTATATATATATGTATTATTATATATACATGATAAATTATATATACATGATAACTGTTGTTCAGTCATGTCTGACTCTGTGTGACTCCATTTGGGCATTTCTTGGCAAAGATACTGGAGAAGTTTTCCATTTCTTTCTCCAGCTCATTTAACAGATGAAGAAACTGAGGCAAATAGGGTTAAGTGACTTGGCCAGAGTCACACAGCTAGCAATTGTCTGAAGCCAGATTTAAACTCAAGAAGAGGAATCTTCCTGACTCCAGGACTGGAACTTTATTCATTGTATCATCCAGCACAGATAATTATTAAGCTACAAATAAAACCTGTGTTTCTGACTCCAGGGTGAGTTTTCTACCACCAACATAGTATGTTCCCAGTATATTCAAATGATTCCCTTTAAGCATTTACAAGATATACAATCATAAGATATCAGAGCTATATCAGGCACAGTATAATACCTATGATTTCACCAATGTGGCTGCTCCTTCTACCAACATAGATTGTAATCCCTTGGGGCCTTAGAAGATGATCTTCCTGAGCAGCGAACACTTTCATTGCCTGATTTCCAGTCTTGTAGTGACCCTCTCTTTTTATTGAGTTTGAAAAACTTAATCTAGGATGACAGACATATGCAGTCTGCTGTCCAGTTGATACCAAACATTTTCCCCCTTTGTTAGCACCTCCAGTCTAACCTTGGAGAACCAAGGGTTGTCTCCAAGCCTCAAAGAGATATTGGAGGAGGACTTTAACTGAAGTATGTATCTTACATGCTGACTATTAAAAATAGTTTCATCTCTTAAAGGTAAATGGAGAAAGATCACATAGCATAATGCAGTAGTATTGAACTCAAATAGAAAAAGATCAATGCTGGACTCCTATTTACTTGGAAAAACATAAATTAATGTTATGTTGTATTACATTTTTGAATATTTTCCAATTACATTTTAATCTGGTTTAGATAGCATTCAGGACTTTTGCAGGGCCATATATGTCCTCGAATATGATATCTCTGGGGATGGAGAGCTGGCTCTGGAATCTGGAAGATCTGGCTTCAAATTCTACTTCTTACATATTCTATTTGTGTGAACCTGGGAAAACCACTTAAGTTCTCAGCACTTAGAACAAGTCTCTAAGACTGTAAGTTTCAGAGAAAGTACCAATTGGTAGAGGGAGTTTTCTCACAAGGGAGTTCACTATACCAATGAAATTACAGTTCCAATCTTGTTCCCTATCTAACCTCAAGATTTCTTTTATGAAAAACAAAAGATTCATCTCTAATCATTCAGACACAGCCATTTGAAGTTATCCCAGAAAAGTCCCAAGGCCCCCATAAGAAATTCTTTATAGCATGGACTTGATCTTAAGTAATAAAGAAGTGAGTCATATGTTCTATCCTCACAGTAGGAAAATGGGTCCAAAATCACTTTTCAAATAAAACCAATTTCTCCTGATCTTAGAGGCAGTGCATCTATCAACAGTTTTATTACTCCCCCAAATAGGTGGGTGGCAGAAATAAGCAAATGGGCTTAAAAGGCTTGGATCCCTGAAGGAATTGTATTTTAGCTAAAGCACTTGAATTATCATCACCAGATGCTTCACAAAAGAATTAAATGTAAGGGGTCTAGTAAAAAACCTACACTGATGTATGTTCCCAAGTGAATAGAATTAGATCAATGTAAATTCTCCTAAGTAAAAGTTATCCATAGTGGGTCACCACTTTCTGGACTAGGTTAACAAACTCTGTCCATCATAACCATTGTCATTAGTTCTTATACAATTCCTTTTCCAAAGGTATATGAAAAATGCATTTCTAGATTTTGGTACCATCTTTGGCTCTGTCTCAGCACAGCAGAATCACACACAATTCATTGATTCTTTAGGCATCAGTGAGGTATAGCAGAGTGAACACTGGACTACAAAGACAACCTATGTTTGAGTCCCAGGTCTGATACCTACTCACTAAGTGATATTAGGTAAGTCACAGCTACTTTTTCAGACTTCAGTTTCTTCATCTGTAAAGTGAGGTGGTTGGCCTACACAATCTCTAACATTTTATAATTCTATCATAGTACTCTGAATGGCCCAGAAGACTGGTATTTATTAGAATTATAGAATCTCAGGGTTGGGAAAGACCCTAATGGTCTTCTAGTCCATCCTCTACCTGAACTGGAGACTCCCCCAAAACATTCCTTACAAGTAGTCAACCAGCCCCTGATTGCAGACCTCCAGTAAAGGGAAAATCACAACTGACTCATATACTACCATACACTTCGATAGTAGATTCATAGGCCCAAAGTATCATAGATTTTGATTTCAAACGTACCTCATATATCTAATACAATCTCCCTTGCTTTACGGGTGAGGAAACCAAGGCCCTAGTGACTTGCCCAAGGTTACCCGGTTTATAAGTAGCAAAGGCACAATTCAAAACTAGCTCTGTTCTCTCTATCATACTGTCTTTAATTTTTAACCATTTTTTCTTTTACTGAGCAGCAATCTACCTCTTAGAAACTTTTGTTTTCAGGGCTAAACAATCAAGTTAAATCCCCCATGACATATGAAGGGAATATGCATACAGAGGCAAAACTTAGGGGTATTTTAGGTGAAGAAAATGGCATTTATTACCACTGAACCTAAAACTGACACATTCCCATTGTGTTTGCAGAAACAGATCCAAGTTGGGTTGCAAGGAAGAGTAAATTGCACTGTATGAGTATTCTGGAACATTTTCCCTTACATATGGTTTTCTGTGCATTATATTAGCCCACTGAGACCCCTATTTCCCACCCCATCCCTGAAGACAACCAATTAGAGGTTGAGAAACAAGTATATTTTTTTTCCAGAATTTGAACTAGATAGATAAAAGCTTGGAGTCATTTGAAGGTTGAGTATGTGAAGGAAGGTTGAATTCTGTATAAAGGAACTGGTCTGAGATTTTGCCTCACCCCCAGGGGCATATGAAAATATTGGTCTTTATATAGCTGTTTCCCATGACAGTGGTTGATTCTAAGAAGTACCTGTGAGATGTGCCACAAAAATGGGTATTTGTAGAGTCTGGAAAGAGTGATCAATTGCATGTGATCTTTTGTTTGGTTGAAGCCACCAGAAAAAATGAAGCATTTTCTTTAAATGTGTTAATAGCCTATAATTAAAAAATATAATTACTATTATGATTTTATTTAATTAGCTAAAGTCTATAGTAATATATAAATTCGCTATTCCTTGATAAACATTTGTTGTGGTATATATGAACATGGTTGTTTCTTGGTAGTAGAATATTTTAAATAAGCCGAATGCTGCTCTATAAATGTGTATGTATGCGAATATGTGTATGTGTGTCTATATATAGTGTCTGAATATGTCTTCTGCTGCTTAAAAGTTAGACATGGAATCAGAGGACCTGAATTTCAGCCTTGACTTTGCCACTTCTTGGCTGTGTGACTTTATACAACTCACTTCCTTTTTCTGGGCCTCAGTTTCTTCATTTTTCAAATGGGGTTAATAACTCCTCATGAACTCTCTACCTCACATGGTTGTTATGGACTTCATTTAAAGCAATATATAAAATTATTTTGTAAACTCTAAGGCAGTATGCATATGCAGTGGTCCGTTAGGCAGCATAGCGGATGTGTTCCAGGAAGACTCATCTTCCTGCATTTAAATCTGGCTTCAGACACTTACTAGCTGTGTGACCTTGGGCAAAGTCCCTGTTTGTCTCAGTTTCCTCACCTATAAAATGAGCTGAAGAAATGGTAAGCCACTCCAACATCTTCACCAAGAAAACCCCAAATAGAGTGACAAAAAGATGGCATGACTGAAAAACAATTATTTCACTTTATTTTTTAAAAATTTATGCCATTGTTATTCCTCACTTTCCTCATTGGGAAATGAGAGTTGGATATGGTGATCTATAAGTTTCCTTCTGATGCTGATAGTCCAAGAACCTGTGATCATCATCTTCATGATGGCAACAACTTCCTTTGTAATGGACTGATGGACTTATAGGCATTTTACCTACAATGGCAAATCACTCCAGTATCTTTGACAAGAAAATCCCAAATGGGGTCATGATGAGTTGGACGCAATTGAAATGAGTAAACAACAACAATAACAACTAATGTACATGCAAACTATTTTTCTTAATAGCTTATTTAAGAACTTTGAGAATTATACAGGACTTTCCTCATAATCACCCTTTAACTTTATTTTCATTAAGTCAGCAAAAATAATTATATCCTCATTATACAGATGAGGCCCCTTTGGCCTAGAGTGAGTAAATGGCTTAAATCCAAAAGCTGGGACTTAAGCATAGGTCTTCTGATTCTAGGTCCTGCAGGCTTTCTACTAACATACTCACTGTCCCCTGCATAATTTGCAGATCCAAAACAAAGCAGCCAAAATCCATTATCATTATAATACAAATATGAGGGCAAAATATAAAGTGAAGCAAAGAAGACTTCCAATTGATGTGTAGAAAAAGCTTGGCTTGGGGTAGTTGATTCAATTCAACTTGATTCAGTTGGATAAGTATTTATTAAGCACCTACTTTATGCAAGGAACTCTTCACTCTAGATATATTGATTTTGTTTCTCCATCATCTTTTTGTTGTTGGAGACTCTTAGTAACACAATCTGACTATTCTTATTCTCATTATGTATTTAATTGAGCTGAACCCCACTGGAGAAGTGTGATTAAGTTCAATTAGTTTATATTTATCAGGTCCTCTAAAGTTAAGTGCAGGCTAAGACCTTTTCTTTTCAGAGAATCATGCCATTGACTTATTTCCCTGAGAGGTGAAGAACTAGACAAGCCAGGAGTTCACACTCAAATGATACAGGTGGTAGAAGAAAGTAATAGTCTCTTGCATTTGTAAAGTGACTTTCACAGTTCAAAAAACTATGTCATATTTGTAAACCTTACTTTTGTCATAATGAAAGAAGTTCAGCTAGTTCCCTTACGATTTTTGCTGGCTATGTTCTCTAACATATCTATTTCTAACAGTTTGTTGGAAAATGTTTAACAACTAGCTCTTTTTAAAAATACAGTAAAAATTTTAAGTTTAATTGCACAGTATTTCAACTTTAATTGCATATTGTTAACAATTTATCTATTACTGTCTTAAATCTAGACAGTCAAAAAAACAATAAACCAATCCCTAATTCATACTGCTTGCTATTTTCGAAGGTGTAAATGCTCACATTGAGCATTTATAAGCTCTCACCAAACTGTATGAGTTGGAACTAGTATACCCTTATCTATATCCCTTAATCCCTGAGATAACCTTGCGGGATTGAATTATTACTTCTGACAAGATGGTTGAGTGAGAGGTTAAATATGCACCCAGCAAGTTTTCATAAATCCTTCAAATGAATTAGAAATATACAAAATAACCTCAATAACACCCACTAAAAGAGGGAAGGGAAGTAATTTCCATCAGGAATTCACATAGCAAAAGCAAAACCAAAACCAAACAGACATAAAAAGAAGGCTGAAGAACTGAGGAAATGGTGATCAAAGTAAATTTCCCAACACAACTCTAGAAGAGGAGAATAATTCTATAAAAATATCACTAGAATAACAGAGAAGCACATGGGGTATTCATAGGAACCCTAAGAATGTTTTGAACAGCTTTTATTGACTAATAAAACAATTTAAGGATGAGACAAGGAAAAAAATTAAGGGTTTTTAATGAAAAATTCAAAAGTAGAATGTATGTATTTCAATAGAAAATAGGAAACATTTGGAAGCAGTAGATCCCTGAAAGAAAATTATGAAGAAAATAGAACTAAAAAAATTAAACTACAAAATAATTAATCTTCATACCAGGTCAAAAGGTACCAAACTAGAAGATCAGAGACAATTTATATGCATTTTGAAGCTTATTATTTTTAGTTTACAACACTCAGTTCCACAAGGTTTTGGGTTCCAAATTTTCTCTTCCTCCCACTTCTCCCCACAACCCCCCAAGAGAGTATGTAATCTAATGTAGGGTCTACATATACCTTCACATTGTACTTATTTACATAATTGTGCAGTTGTAATTAAGAATTATAACCAATGGATTGAATCATGAGAAAGAAGAAATGAAACCAAAAAAGGAACAAAATAAGAGAGCAAAAAGTTTGCCTCTATCTACATTCAGACTCTATAATTCTTTCTCTGGAGGTGCATAGCTTTTTCAATCATGAGTCTTTTGGAGCTGTCTTTGAACCTTGCATTGATGAGAGGATTCAAGTCTGCCAAAGTTAGTCCTTACGTATGCCATGTGTCTGCAATTGTGTATAATGATCTCCTGGTTCTGCTCCCTTCATTCGTCATCAGTTCATATAAATCATTCCAGGTTATAATGAAATCTATCTTCTCCTCATATCTTACAGCACAATACTATTCCATTACATTCATATGCCACAATTGGTTTAAGCCATTCCCCAACTGAAGGGCATCCTCTTGATTTCCAATTCTTTGCCACCACAAAAAGAGCTGTTATAAATATGTTTGTACATATGGGTTCCTGTCCCACCTGTATGATCTCTGGGATATAGCCCTAGAAGTGGTATTGCTGGGTCAAAGGGTAGGTACATTTTTATAGCCTTTTGGGTATAGTTCTAAATTGCTCTCCAGTGTGGCTGGATCAGTTCACAACTCCATCAACAATTTAATAGTGTTCCAATTTTCCCACATCCTCTCCAGCATTTAAGATTTTCCTGTTTTGTAATGTTAGCAAATCTAACAGGAGAGATGTAGTACATAAGAGTTGTTTTGATTTTCATTTCTCTAATCAATAGTGATTTAGAACATTTTTTCATATGGTTATAGATATCTTTAATTTCTTCCTCCAAAAACTGCCTGTCCTTTGACCATTTCTCAATTGGGGAATGACTTATATTTCCATAAATTTGGCTCAGTTCCCTGTGTAAAGATTTTCTTACAATTTTCTGCTTCCTTACTTATCTTGGTTGCATGGGCTTTGTTTATACAAAAGCTTTTCAATTTAACATAATCAAAATTATCCCTTTTGCATTTTGTAATGGTCTCTATCTCTTTTTGTGTCATGAATTCCTTGCTTGTCCATAAATCTGATAGGTAAACTATTCCCTGCTCTCCCAAATTGCTTATAGAATCAACCTTTATTCCTAAATCATGAACAAATTTTCGATTTGTATTTGTATACAGTGTAAGATATTGGTCTATGCCCAGTTTCTGCTATATCATTTCCCAATTTTCCCAGCAGTTTTTGTGTAATAGTGAGTTCATAGCCCAGAAACTGGATTCTTTGGGTTTATCAAAGAGTAGATTGCTATAGTTGACTGCAGCATCTTGTATGCCTAACCTATTACACTGATCAACCACTCTGTTTCTTAGCCAGTACCAACTAGTTTTGATGACTGCTGCTTTATAGAGTACAGTTTAATACCTAGTATGACTAAGCCACCTTGCTAGCATTTACTTTCATTAATTCCTTGATATTCCGGACTTGTTATTCTTCCAGATGAATTTTGTCATTTTATCCAGCTCTGTAAAATAGCTTTCCATACTTTGATTTGTATGGTACTGAATAAGTAAATTAATTTAGGTAAAATTGTCATTTTTATTATATTAGCTTGGCCTAACCATGAGCAACTGATGTTTTTTTTTTCTATTTATTTGGATCTGACTTTATTCATGTGAAAAGTGGTTCATAATTGTGTTCACATGGGCCTTGAGTTAGTCTTGGCAGGTTGACTCCCAAATATTGTATAGTGTCTACAGTAACTTTAAATTAAATTTCTCTTACTATCTCTTGCTGCTGGGCTTTGTTAGTAATGTATAGGAATGCTGAGGATTTATGTGGGTTCATTTTATATCCTGCAACTTTGCTAAAGTTTTTTTTTTATTATTTCAGGTAGTTTTTTTTTACTTGATCCTCTAGCATTCTCTAAGTAAGTCATCATATCATCTGCAAAGAGTAATAACTTAGATTTTTCTTTGCCTATTCTAATTCCTTCAATTTCTTTTTCTTCTCTTATTGCTAAAGCTAACATTTCTAGTACCAAATTGAATAATAGGGATGATAATGGACATCCTTGTTTCACCACTGATCTTACTGAAAATGCATCTTACTTATGCCGATTACATATAATTCTTGCTCTTGGTTTTAGGTAGATGCTACTTATGATTTTAAGGACGACTCTATTTATTCCTATGCTTTCTAGTGTTTTTAATAGGAATGGGTGTTGTGTTTTGTGAAAAGCTTTTTCCACATCTATTGAAACAATCATATGGTTTTTGCTAGTTTTGTTGTTGATATGATCAATTATGCTGGTAGTTTTCCTAGTATTGAACTAGCCTTGCATTCCTGGAATAAATCCTACCTGGTCGTAGTGTATTATTCTCATGATAAGTTGCTGCAATCTTTTTGCTAATATTTTATTTAAAATGTTTGCAGCAATATTTATTGATCGTTTCTGTGATTTGTTCTGTGACTCACTAGGATTAGATTACTTATTTCCAATTAATTTTTAGTTTATAGTTCCAAGGTCTTTTATTACAAATAAGTTCAATTGCATCATGATCTGAAAAGGATGCATTGACTATTTCTGCCTTTCTGCATTGGATTGAGAGGTTTTTATGCCCTAGTACATGGTCAATTTATGTGTCATGTACCACTGAAAAGAAGGTATATTCCTTTCTATCTCCATTCAGCTTTCTCCAGAGGTCTACCATATGTATCTTTTTCAAAATTTTATTCACCTCCTTCACTTCTTTGTTGCTTATTTTGAGGTTAGATTTATCAAGTTCAGAGAGGGGGAGGTTAGGTCCCCCACTATTATAGTTTTGCTGTCTATTTCTTCCTGTAACTCCCTTAACTTCTGCTCTAAGAATTTGCATGCCACACTACTTGGTGCATATAGGTTAATTAATGATATTGCTTCATTGTCGATGGTGTCTTTTAGCAGCATATAGTGTCCTTTCTTTATCTCTTTTATTTAGAACTATCTTTACTTTTGCTTTGTCTGAGATCAGGATTGCTACCCCTGTTTTTTTTTAACTTTAGCTGAAGCACAATATATTCTACTCCAGTCTTTTACCTTTACCTTGTGCGTATCCCTCTGTTTCAAATGTGTTTCTTACAAATAACATATTGTAGGATTATGGTTTTTAATCCATTCTGCTATCCACCTCTGTTTTATGGGAGAGTTCATCCCTTTCACATTCACAGTTATGATTATTATCCTATCTGTGTCTTTTTATCCATTCTATTGCCCACCCCCACCCCCATTCATGGTTTCATAACACCCTTCCTCCTTCCACTCCTCGAAAGAGTTTTGCTTTTGACCACCATCTTCCTCAATTTTCCCTCCCTAATGACATCCCTCCCTTATCTTACTCTTTTCCTTTTGCTACTCCTTCCCTCCCTTCTATCCACCTCCTCTTTCTTTCCCCTTTCCCCTCCTACTGCCTGTAGGACAAGTTTGATTTCTGTACTTATCAGAGTATGTTATTTCCTCCTTGAACCAAATCTAATGAGAATAAAGCTCAAACACTGCTTTTCTCCCTCCCTTTTTTCTATCTATGTTTTTGAACCTCTTCATGTGACTTAATTTACCCTTTTCTACCTCCTCCTTACCTCTTCACCCAGAACGATCCCTTTGCTCCCCTTAATTATTTTTTTATCATCACATCAGTTACTTTATACTGACACCCTCAGCCTATGTATATCACTTTCAGTTGTCATAATAACTGTACAATTCTCAAGATTGACATATATATATATATATATATATATGTGTGTGTGTGTGTGTGTGTGTGTGTGTGTGTGTGTGTATAAAATATATAAATCAATGTAATCCTATATAAGGATGTAAACCATCCCCTCCCCCCACCACCATTTACCTTTTTATGTCTCTCTTGAGTTTTGTGTTTGAAGATCAAATTTTCCACTGAGCTCTGGCCTCTTCATCAAGAAGGCCTGGAATTCCCTTATTTCATTGAATGTCCATCTCCTTGCCTGAAAAGTTGTGCTCAGTTTTGCTGGGTAGTTGATCCTTGGTTGTAGTCCAAGCTCCTTTGCCTTTCAGAATATCATATTCCAGTTTCTCCTGTCTTTTATTGGTGAAGGTGCAAGATCCTGCTTGATCCTGATTGTAGTTCTGTGATATTTGAATTATTTCTTTCTGGCTGCTTGCAGTATTTTTCTCCTTGACCTGATAATTCTGGAATTTGGCTACAATATTACTTGGAGTTTTGGATTTGGGTTCTCTTTCAGGGGGTAATTAGTGGGTTCTTTTGATGACTATTTTGCCCTCTGGTACTAGGACCTCGGGGAAGTTTCTCTTGATAATTTCTTGGAAGATATTGTCCAGGCTCTTTTTTCCATCATGGCTTTCTGGTAGACCAATAATTCTTAGATTATGTCTCCTGGATCTATTTTCTAGGTCAGTTGTTTTCTCAATTAGATGTTTCATGTTTTCTTCTACATTTTCATTCTTTAGATTTTGTTCGACTTTGTCTCATAGAGTCATCATCTTCCACTTGCCAAAATCTAATTTTTAACACATTGTTTTCTTCATTTAGCTTCTGTGTCTCCTTTTCCATTTTATTAATTTTACTTTTTAAGGAATTATTCTCTCCAAATCTATTTTGAACATCCTTAACCATTTTGCCAATTTTATTTTTAAAGATTTGTTCTCTTCTTTTACCTCTCTAATTTGGTTTTTAAAATCCTTTTTGAGCTCTTTGAGGAATGCTTTTTGGGCTGGAGCCCAGCTCAAATTCCCTTTTCAGGTTTCAGATATGGGTAGAGTGTCAGTGCTGTAGTCTTCTGAATGGGTATTTTGATCTTCCCTATCTCCATAATAGAAATCAATAGTCTTTGGTCTTCTGGTTTGTTTTTTCATGGTGTTTTCTTTTTTTTCCCCTGGCTTCTAAATTGGATCTCTGCTTCTGCAGCTCACTGGCTTTTGTGTTGTCACTTATCATGAGGTGTGGGGGAGGGGTGGTCTATCTGCTGGAGGTCTCCTCTTCTTCTAGACCTGCCCTACACCTTAGGTGGTCTCAGCAGTTGTCTGAGCTGGTGTATGCCACTTCCCCAGGCTGTGCAAAGGCACGGCTGGGGTCCTGGTGTTGACATTTGCTAGCTGCACCCCCCTGGGCCTCAGGACCTCCCGCTCTTCTGCTGAGGTAGGGCCTGCTGTGACACCTGTCTTCCTGAACTACTCTCCTTCTGCCACCACAAGTGGGGGATTCCCCAGCTTCCCGTGCTACAAGGCTACTGAAGCCCCACTTCTGGCTCCTCTATTTCAGGGTTTCTCCAGAGTGAGTATTATCTATGTAAGGAAGGGAGGGATGAGAGCCATTTTACCTTTTCATCATGGCTCCTGAAAGTTCAAGAAGGTGAGTTTCAAACCTTTAGACCATGGGCTGGAGGCCTCAAGGGTAGCTGCTTCCGCGGCTGCAGGCTCTGCACTGATGTCTCTGGTAGTTTCAAAAGACTCCTGTCCTGGGCTGAGAGGCCTGGGGGTAGCTGCCATAGCCAGTACTTCCACCCTGGGCCTGCTTCTGCTCCTCCATTTTGCCCAGATGGGTTCACTGGCTGGGTTCCTCTGCAGCTCCTATTCTGGTGTGGTCTGTTACCATTCTACACAGGTGCTCTGACCCGCTCAATCTATTAGTGGCTTTTAACTCTGTCAAATCTGCTCAGATTCACTTTTTTATAGGTATCTGACAGAATTTGTGAGAGTGCTCCAGTAAGATGCTGTTTTCATGTGACCCTCTTGGTTCTGCCCTCAATTTATATGCATTTTTAAAAGACTTGGGAAAAATTTGGAAATTTAATTTAAAAACCATTGGCATTCTAGAAAAAAAGATGAAATAAAAATGAGTTAATTCTAAAAGAAAATTACCAGAATGTTAGAAATAAAGGGGAAAGTGTGCAGATTGGTAGAATCCTTAGGATAGCATCCAAAATTGTTATTGTCAAGCTCAGATCTCCCAGAAAATGGAAATATTTCAAACATTCAAGAAAAGACAACTTACCTACAAAAGAACTCCAGTCAGCCTCAACTATGGTTGAAAATTATTAACTATTTATTTTGTTTATTTTTAAATATTTTATTTTTCCTCAATTACATTTCAAAATAATTTTTAACATTCATCTTTTTTTGTTTTGATTTCCAAAATCTATGCCTCCCTCTTTCCCCTCCCCAGTCTCTAAGTTGGTAAGCAATTTGGAGTAGATTATATATGTGCAATCATGTCAATCATATTATTATATTAATCATTTTGTGAAAGAAAGAAAGAGAGAGGGGGAAGGAAGGAATGAAGGAAGAAAGGAAGGAAGGAAGGAAAGAAGAAAGAAAAAGAAAGACAAAATAGTATTCTTCAATCTGTATTCAGATGTCATCAGTTCTTTCTCTAGATTTAGAAGGATTTTTCATTATGAGTCCTTTGAGATTGTCTTGGATCATTGTAAAACTGAGAAAAGCTACGTCATTCACTGTTGTTCATCATACAACAGTGTTGTTGCTGTGTAGGATGTTCTGGTTCTTCTTACTTTACTCTGCATCCATTTAAGTCTTTTCAGTTTTTTTTTTCTGAAATCATGCTGCTCATCATCTCTAATCACAAAATAATATTTCATTATAATCATATATTGCAACTTGTTCAGAATCAATATTGTGGAGAGAGAGTATAGAAGTTTTGCTGTAGCTTTCTCCAAATCTCTTCCAGAAAGAGCTAAAAAGTGCACCAAACTGAATTCTGAGAAAGCCAAGAAAAAAAATCCCACTGAGTCATTTGTCTAGGTCAGGATAGCTAAAGAAGATAGACACAGGGGTCTGCAAACATTGGTGTAGGGACTGACCAGGAACTCAGCTTAGGAGAAGCAGCACCAGGCTGTGGTGGAAGCATCAGCATCAGGGAGCAGCTTAGCACCTGAGAACAATAAGGAATTGATGTCATCTAACAGGTCTGTCTCCCAATATCCAGTTCCAGATCAGAGTTACAGGGCAGAGAGAAGCAGAGAGGCATGTCTAAGGGAGCAGGGACCTTGCCTGTGTAAAGAGCAAAATGCAGACCAGGAAAAAAAATGAAGAGAACTCTCCCCAGATAATGCCACTTAATTAGCACTGAAAACTTACAGGCCTCAAGCTGTGAAACCAGAAGAACATAAAGGCAGAAGCTCAGACCAGTGGAAGTAAATGTCAGCTCTTACTTAAAGACAAAAGTCGAATGTAGGCTATAAAAATGAGCAAACAACAACAACAAAGAACCTGACCATAAAAATCTAACATGATGCCACAGAAGGTCAAGATGCAAATGCAAAAGAGGACAATGATTTATAAACATCTACAAGCAAAGCTTCAGGGAAAAATGCAGATTGGACACAAGCCCAAAAAAAATTCTTAGAAGAGCTAATAAAAGAGATTTTTAAAAGAACAAAAGAAAAAGATTTTTTAAAAATCAAATAATAGTGGTAGAGAAAATAGGAATAGAAAAGAGCCATGAAAGAGAAAGAAATGAAAAGAGAATTGATAGGACGTAAGGGATTCATTCTGCTCTGGAGACAATGCAGTGCCTTATTGAAAAGAAGTCGCTATTTGGAGCAAAAAAAAAAAAAAAAATGAGCGAAGGATAACATCCTATTACCTTTAGCTTAGTATTTCTTCAACTTACCATAAGGACAAAGTGATGATACTGTCAGCATTGATATTTTTTTTTTAATCTGGCAAGCTAATCCTTGACTAAGTATGCCATTTCGACTTTTCTGTCTATGTTGGTCCCCTGGTAGCTCCCCCTTGGCGCCTAAGAACCCTTCTGGGTTTCGAGACTTCCTGTAGAGCAGCCTTCAGCACCACTGACAGCTCCTTCCTTAAAGCTGCCTTCTATATTTCTCCTCCCACCTCAGACTACTCCTGTTAATAGCTCTTCTCTGCCTGAGACACAGTCCTTAGCCTTCTCTCTTTATACTCATTCACTTCCTCAGGGAATCATCCTCTTTCATGATCTCAATGGTCAAGCTGTAGGTAGATGATTTCCAGAACTCTGCTCTCCACCTTTTTTTTTGGCCTCCCATTCGGAATGTCCAATATAGTTGGGATGCAATACTGCACTTTGCCAGTAGGTGCTCTCATCTAACACATATATATTCTAGCCTGAAAAATCCCTTGAGTTTGAATCTTCAGGTTAATTGTAACAAAAAAAAAAAAAAGTTCCCCATTTTATCCGTTCTATAAGTTTAAAATTCTGTATATCAAGTTTACTTAGGATGAAGGATACTTGAATTATAGAAATAGAGTTCAATCCCGTTTTTTATGTAATACATTATTAACGAAAATGCCAGTTTTATGAAATGAACATGACTGCTAAAGAACATTTGAATGATGCTTGAGCCTTTTATGTAATTTTTTATTACGTTTTTGTGTATTCTGATTCATTAATAAAGGAAAAAGGAGACAAAAAAAAAGAAAAGAGAATTGATAGGACTTTCTGAAGTAGAGTCAAGATGGCAGAGTAGAGATAGCACTCAGCCAAGCCCCCTCCCCCAACATTCTCCTTTAAGCACCTTTAAAACAATGCTTCAAATTGAAATTTGAAGTAGCAGAATCAACAAAAGAGCAAGGTGAGACATTATTCCAGTCTAAAAAAACAACCAGGAAGTTCAAAGAAAAATCTGAGGCATGGAAGCAGGGACTGGCCCAGAGCCTTGTGTATTCAACATCACTGGTGGTACTAGGTTGTGGTGACAGAAGTAGCAGCAGCTTCCTGAGCTCTCAAGTCAGAGATAGTAAGGGGACTGGGCAATTCATCAGAAAGAAATTTCAGGAGCCCCTGTAATAGCACTGGATGCAGGACTAGAAGCTGTTTTGCAACTCCATTGCCTATACCCACTCCTGGGTCATGGTAAAAGCAGAGAATAGCATTTTTGGTCAAGAGGGAGTGGTTCCCTGAGAATCAATATAGCTTTAAGTCACAAGGGAGCAGGGAGCTTGAGGAACAGTATCAACTATAATCCCCCCAAATCAGAGTCCCTCTTGGAAAAGGACCAGAACCCCAAACAGGAGAGCAGTGACCACACCTCTTATTAGATCACATGATTTTGAAAGTCCCCAAAGCTGCCAAACCCCTAGAAGAGCTCTAAAACAGCAGTGTGAACAAACCTGAAGCTGGAAAGAGTGCTCCTTTACCCCTCCCCCCACCCATGTGAGGAACAAAGACCAACTTTAATGTGAATTCAAAGTCAAGAAATAGAGAGGAAAATGAGCAAGCAAAAGAAAAGAACCCAACCATAGGTTTCATATACAATCATATTTCTTTATTATACTATGTTATGGAATTGCTTGTTTTACTCCATAAATTAAAAATAAAATAAATATGAAAAAATCTACTATAGTTACAAGGAAGGTCAAAACACAAACTCAGAATCCAATGAAATCAAAACAGCTAGAAGTAGAGCCTCAAAGAAAAATGCAAATTCAACACAGCCCAACAAGAATTTCTGAAAGTGCTAATTTTTATTTTCAAAATCAAAAAGAGTGGTAGATGAAGGTTAGGTAAAGAAATGAGAACAAGAGGAGAAAATTATGAAACAATTAACAGCTTCATAAAAGATGTATAAAACAATTCTGAAGAAAACAATACTTTAATAAATGAAACTGGCCAAATGGAAAAAGAAGTCTAAAACTTTGCTAAAGACAATAAATCCTTAAAAACTAAAATTGGGCAGGAGGCATATAATGACTCCATGAGACATGAAAAATAAAATAAAGTCGAAAGAATGAAAAAATGGAAGAAAATGTTAAATATCTCATTTGAAAAAGTACTGGCCTAGAAAACAGATCAAAGAGAAATAATTTAAGAATCTTTGGATTACCTGAAAACCATCATCAAAGAAAAAGCCTATACATATTTCAAGAAATTATAAAGGAAAAATGTTTCGATATACTAGAACCACAGTGGAAAATAGAAATTAATAGGATTCACCTATCACCACGTAAAAGAGATCCCAAAATGAAAACTCCTAGGAATATTATGGCCAAATTCCAGAGGTCCAAGATCAAACAGAAAATACTTCAAGCTGCCAGAAAGAAACCATTTAAACGCTATGTAGCCACAGTTGGGATTACAGAAGATTTTGCAGCTACCATGTTAAAGGAGCAAGGCAGTTGGGATATAAAATTCTGGAAGGCAAACAATTTAAAATTACAACCAAGAATAATATAAAAAACAAAAGTGACTGTAATTCTTTAAGGGAAAGAATGGGTATTTAATGAAACAGAGGAATTTTTAACATTCCTGAAGAATAGAACTAAATGGAAAATTTGACTTTCAACTAAAAGACTCAAGAGAAGCATAGAAAGGTAAACATGAAAGAGAAATAATGAGGGATTCAATAAGGTTAAACTATTTGCATTTCTATATGGGAAGATGATAAATGTAACTTATAGGAATTTTATCATTATTAGGGCAGTTAGGAAGATTCTGCATATACAGAGGGGTGGGAGTTAGTTGGGATGATGTTGAAAAAATAGATGGGCAAGAAAGAGGGATGCTCTTGGAAAAGGGAAAAGGGAGAGGAAGAGTGGGGAAAATTATCTCGTAAAAAAAGTTTTCAAGGAAGAATTCTTACATTGGAGGGAGTAAATGGTGGGGTAGAGGGTCACACTTGAACCTCACTCTCATTTAAATTGGTTCCAAGAAGGAAAACAAATCTTATATATTAATATAGCTAGACTGATAAACAGATAGATGTGTTTAGCTGATAAACATTTATTAAGCACCTGTGATTCGCTGGGCATTGTAGTAAATGCTGGGAATACATAGAAAAGTAAAAGACAATCCTTACACTCAAAGATCTTACAATCTAATGGTGGGGGCAGGGTGACAACTTTAAAATAACTAAGCACAAATGAAGTACTTATAAGAAATATCCAACAGAGGGAAGGTATTAGAATTACCAAAGAGCCTTCCACATCTAAACCTTATGATCTTAAGTCCCTTTGTGCGATTGAAGGAAAATGGCCTTTCATGTTTCTTTTACTTTCTTTTACTGTTAGAATCCTGAAGTGGCATGTAGTTCTTTCCAGTATAAATGCTGACCACTGTGAGATCGCAACCTCTGTAAAATAAAATGTCCAAGCCTAAAGATATCTAAGAAAATCTGCAAATTCCAAATAGAATTCAGTCTTCTTTAGCTACAGGTGCAAAAAGAGGGGAGTGGCACTTACTGAGCAGAGATCAAATTCATTTTGCCATTTTCTTCTCAGTGTATAGAGACAGATTGGAGAATCACTCATGCATCTCCAACCATTAAGATGGTACGGCCGCACAAACAACAACACCAACAATAATAATGTAACAAAATGCTCCATTCCAGTCAGTTGCTCGTTGAAGAGGGTCAGGGGGCAACAGGAAGGCTCAACTGCTTTGCTTGTGAAGAGACTCATGACAAAGAGGAAGTCTGAGCATAGATTAAGAGGAGACCATTAGAGGCTCAGCTCTTTATAATCATGGTTGGTACTTCAGGTCCAGCTAATTTTTGATACGTGATCTCAACCTCACAGACAGAGAGAGTCTCAATGAGTTTTCCAAGTGGCAACTACTCACCTTTATGTCTCAGATGATGGCTTTGTTCTAAACATTGGGGGTTTGAAATAAAGCTGAGAAGGTATAAGTAAACAGGTATGTGGGGATAGCAGGGTAGGCATAGAGATGGACTCTGGATGGCACACACTGGAATGGGGGAAAACATACAGATGAATCACTTCCTTTTCTGATTAAGGAAAATAGTTTATCTCTGTCAGAGGGCAGTGGAGCTTTGGGAGATAGAAGTTGGGAAAGTGAGCTATAGTAGAAAGAACCTTCCATTAAATGTTAGAGTTTTTAGTTGTTGTTCCGTATCTCATTAACTTATATGACCATGTGAACATCATAAAATTGGGATCATTGTTCACAGTAGATATGAAAGTGTTTTGGAAGCATAAAATTTTCTGTAAGGGCAATGCAATGTTGGATTTCTTAAACAATCAGATGATACTGTTTTCTCCTGTCTGTCTGTCTGTCTCTGTCTCTGTCTCTGTCTGTTTCTGTCTCTGTCTCTCTTGTTCTCTGTGTCACTGTCTCTCTCTGTCTCTCTGTCTCTCTCTCTCTCTCTCTCTGTCTCTCTCTTTCTCTGTCTCTCTCTCTCTCTCTGTCTCTCTGTCTCTCTGTCTCTCTCTCTCTCTCTCTCTCTCTCTCTCTCTTTCTCTCATCAGCCTACATAGAATTGTGACACTAAACCCATACTAGGACAAACTTTATGCTAGAGCAACCTAGGGCAGCCCAGCATGATACAATATCAAAACCAGAAAGCGCCAGGAGTATAATATAGAGAATAAGTTTCACTCTGGTCAATCTTTCATGTTTTCCACCTCTAAATAATACTAATTACTGAGTTTTCATAGGTGATAAAAGTTTATCGGGGATAAGAATCTATATAGCACCTACTACGACAGGCATTATGCCATGTGCCTTATAAATGTTTACAAAGTATTTAATATAATAATAATAATAATAGGTTTCAGTTATAAAATGTTCAAGAAAAAGAGGATGATACCTGAAAAGAGGAGGGGGCAGGTCTTGAGCAGGGTCGGCTTATATTCAAAAAGACTAGCTCCTCTCTAAAAAATGAAAACAGATTTTTCTTGTACATCCTTGTATATGCATGTATGCACATGTGTGTGGGCATATATGCACATGTATACACATATATCTATATAATATGCACAAATAAATTACATATTGGGGGAGGCAGGAGCAACTGAGAGCAGGAATCAGGAGAGGATTTATACAGATGGTGGAACTTGAAGGAGTCTAGGGATTTCAGGAGTCAGAGCTGAAGAAGGAAGACATTACAAACATCTGGGAGAAACTGAGAGAAAGGAATAGAGATGGGAAATGGAACTATGTGTGTGAGGAATAGCTTTGAAAAGGTTATTTTAACTGGAGCATGGGAGGCATAAGAAGAAGTAAAGTACGGTAAGATGAGAAGGTATATTGGAGGCTGGTTATAAAATGCTTTAAATGGAAAAAAGGGAGTTACCATTTCATTCTATTGGCAAAACAGAACAGGATTTTTTGTATCCCCAGAAATTAGCACCATGCCTGACACATAACAGGCACTTAATAAATATTAAGTATTGACTATTTATTGAACAAGGTGACAACCTTGTGTGATATGTGTTGTAGGACAGTTGTATAGAGAATGGAATAAAGAAGAGAGAGACTGGAGGCAGACTAATTAAGAGGTTATGGTGACCATCTTGAAAAGATGGGATGAGAGCCTTAATGAGGATGGCGGCCATATGAATTGAGATAAGGGGTCATATTCAAGAGTGGATTTAGGAGTAGAGTAGATGATACTTGGCCAGCAATTGGATATTTGGGATAAAGGAGAATGAAGTAGTGAGAACAGTTCCCACATGGTGAACATGGTAACTGGAATGATGGTGGTAGCCTCAATAGAAGTTGGGAAGTCTAGAAAAGAAAGGTGGGAATTTTGGGGAAGGAGGGGAGAAAGGAAAGATAATGGATTTCTATTTTAGACATTTTGACTTTGAGATGCTTATGGTACATCCATTTGGTAATGCCCAATAGGTAATTAGTGATATGAGACTAGAACTCTGGAGAGAGATCAGAACTGGATACAGATATGTAGATAGCTAGATATAGACAATGGAATAATATGCATAGTGATGACAATTAAACCTATGGGATCTGATAAGGGTACTGAGCAAACACAGAGACAGAGAAAAAAGCCAAGAGACAGAACCTTGTCAAACACTCACATTTAGTCAGCATGATATAGATGATGGTCTATAAAGGAAAAGTAATAAGAAGGAGTCAGACAGGTCAGGGAAAACAAGGAAGGAGCACTGTCATGAAAACCCAAACAAGTGAGCATCCAGGAGAGGATTGTCGATAGTGAAAAAATGATTTAAAAGGTTGATCCCTTTTTTTGAGTTAGCATAATCAATACATATCACTGATGCAGAACATGTGAATACATGTTCTGTGTTAGGCCTAATATCTGAGGCCTGGGTTCCTTTGGCATTCAATATGATACCCGGAGTGGCACCAGGCCTTTGCCCAAGATCTTTCCAAAATGAGCAGTAGTATCCAAGACCCTATTAGAAGAGCATGAGGATTTTGCCTGCAGCTCCAACGTGGCTCTAAGTGTGGTGCCTAAGAGTGGCTCTGGGCAGAAGTAGGGCTTTTGCCTGAAGTCTCAGTCTTCCTTGAAAGGAAAGCTCTGTGTGAACCACAAAGTGCTATAGAAAAAGTGGTTATTATCATTCTCTTGTCAGAAGCTTAGAAAGAACTTTAAAGGCAGCTTTTTAACAGCTACATTTTCTTCTCTTTCAGGTGTGGGTGGATGTTTTATGTACTAAATTAGACAATGACATGAGACTTTTCCAAAGCCTTTCATTTTGGCTTAGCTGTGTTTCCTGACTGCACAATTTGAAATTAGAAGTTGTTCCCTGTATGTGCACTGCAGGGTTTGCACTGTGACACTTATTCAGCATTTATTTTTTTAATCAGATATTTTAATGGGGCGTCACTTCCCTATCCATTCGCCCATTCCTATCTAGCAAAGCAACCTTCAAAATGGGTTCTTAACTTTAGTTCCACAGATCCCCAAGGTATCCTTGGGTAGATTTCAAGAAATCTATAAATTTGGATGGGAAAAAGGTTATCTTTATTTTCTCTAACCTCTAATCAAAATCTAGCATTTCCTTCTATTATTTAAAAACATGGTTCTGAGAAGGCGTCTATAGGTTTCACCATATGGCCAAAGTGGTTTATTCCACACAAAATATTTAAGAAATCCTGCTCTAAAAGAAGTTATAGCCTGTGTGCTTATATAAACATGGAAATACTTTTCTAATGGGAAGTAAGAATTGCAGGTCTGGATTGGGCAGGTTATATGTATCTATATTGAAAAAATGAATGAAGGCAGTTTTATATGACAATCATTACTATTCTAATGGGGAGGAATGACACATAAGGGGAGTGGTGGCCAGGCTTCACAAACTTACAGGGGTGGTGAATGAAGCCATTGAGGTATAGATTCACACACACTTTTAGGTGGCAGGGGAAGTATTGATTTTATTGTGGTAGGAAGGGCAGCAGAGATGGCACATGGGAGGCACCAAAGCAGCTGGCATAGAGATAACTTGGGAATAAATTGAAACATGGCCAAGTCTGGGGCAGGGGGCACCTATGGCTTAGAGGCCACATGTGGCCCCATAGATCCTCAAGTGCAGCCCTTTGACTGAATCCAAACTTCACAGAACAAATCCCCTTAACAAACGGATTTGTTCTGTAAAATTTGGATTTAGTCAAAAAGCTGCACCCAAGGACCTAGAGGGCCATATGTAGCCTTGTGGCCACAGGTTCCTCACCCTTGGCCAAGTCTTTTCTATTCAACCACCTTTTGTATTTGACCCTTTCTCTCTACTCATATCATCACTACCCTAATTTAAACCCTCAACAACTATAATAGCCTTCAGGTGGTCTCCCTGCTTTCATTTTCTCCCTTCTCCAGTCTAACCTCTTGTATTCATTCCAAAATAATCTTCATAAGGCACTGATCTGACAATATTACTCCTCTACTAAAAAGTGTCTTCGGTGGTTCCCTACTGACTACAGAATAAAATTGGAACTCCTTAGCCTGACATTTAAGACTTCACACAGTCTGCCTTTCACCCACCTTCTTAGACTTATTTCATACTTTTTGCTTTCATTAATTCACATAGCCCAGTCAAAACAGAATACAAGCTATTCACTGAGCCATCACTGAATATCATATGCCACCAATACAACCCATCTCTATGCATACACACAAGTCATCCTGCATGCCTGCAATACATTTCCTTCTCATCTTTACCTCTCCAAACTCTTGACTTTCAGCAAGGCTCAGTATAGTTGCCTCCACCTCTGTCAACTCTTCCAGAATCCTGCCAGTTTTTAGTATTTCCTTCTTTGATTTTCCTTATTTTCTATTTGTTTATCATGTCCTTTCAGTAAAACAAAAGATCCTTATCGAAAGATTATTTTGTTTTTGTCTTTTCATACCCAACCCATAACAATTCCTTGCAAATAAAATATCTCAAATCTGTTAAATTGAACTGAACTGAATCACACTTCTGATTCCCTTGACCAGAAGTCCAAAAGCCAGGGGAACATAATCCAAAGATGAGGGAGACATAAAATAAAAAAAGCCAACCAGGACAACCAGATCACTGTAAACTTCTCAGTACCTTACCTGTCATTCATTTCCTCATCTTCTTTTCATAGTATGGTGACATTCATTATAAGAAGAATGGGTATTCCAAAAAACACTGAAAGTGAAGACAGATTGAATCTCACTTAGATGCAAAATCTGCACAGAGACTTGGCACGGGCATTGCCCCTGATGCTAATCTTCACTACCCAACTTGCGTTCTTCATCTTTCTGGCCTATTGTTGCTAATGTGCAATAACTGAGATCAGAATAAATGTAATTCCCAAGCAAGAAGTTCAGAATTGTAAACTTGAGTCTAGGAAGGGAGACAGAAGACTCTTTAAGGATGCCTATTTAGTCATTTCTGGTGGTAATAATCTGAACTCAAATGGCTATCATAATTTCCATTTTTTTAAACAATTCTGCATGACTTTGCCACTTGTTTGATGTTTCTTTGTCAAAATACTGCCAGGTGAATTCATGTAGATGTCACCGTGGAGCACTGGACTTTGACCTGCTGAGTAATAGACAACTTGAGATAAAGGTACAAAAGCTGTCACTTTGCGGAGTTTGAGATAGCTTTCATTCACAAGTGTCATGGCTGTTGCCACCATGCACCATCACCACTATTTTGAGCTACGCCCTCAGCCACAAGAGTTCATAGCAGATCGTCCCAAACTGGTGACCAGCATCCTGTCACCTCATTTGGAATTGTCTGTTGATTCTCAAGTTCATAACATTTGAATGGTGCTTGGGATTTGTTTTTAAGCCTCCTACATAAAATGATACATTTGTCAACAAAACCCATTTGAAATCTTTTTGGCTACAGATGAAAGAAGATGAAATTAGACAATTACCTGCATGTGAGATTGTCTCTGTTGACAGAATCTCAGATTTATTACTTAGTGCATGCCATGTGCACCCTGGCAACTATCTCCTTCCCCAATGCCATACAGAGAGAATTAAGGCAATGAACATGATGAACGGAAGCTAAGTTATTTTATGCAATGACTGAGAGATCCAAATGAGCCTGTGTCTGTTATTAAAGCCAGCAGATTTGGCCCCAGAGTATTAAAAGTTTAAACCCAACATTCTGTTTGCCTGCAGGCGATGCATTCTGTTAGGTAAAATGAAAACCACAACAATTCAAGTTCGGCTCAGAATGTGATAAATCAAGATTTTAAACAAAAATGACAAATGTATCTAGTTTTCATAAAAGTAATTTTGAATCCCAGCTCAACATTTGCCTCCAGATATCTGTTTTCTCCAGGCACACTTTATCACCAACTTTTATATCTGAGTTTGTGCTCATTGCATCATTAATGAATTGTGACCATGGCCTACAATTCTCTTTAAAGTCTAGCATTCTCTGTCTCCAGAGAATGAAGGTAGAAAAATCCACTAATCTCTTATTCACCAAGTTTCACAGTGGGGGAAAACTTCATGTTTAACTTCAATTAAAAGTAACTGGGTATATCCTTAATTCTTTGCTGTAAATTCTGACAATTTCAGTATTTTTTTTTCAGTTTACCCAAAATTTTAGGAAGGGCATATGAGATTTCCTTGTAGCTATATTAATATTAATGACACCTTCTCTGCTACCCTTGAACATGATTATATCTCTCCTATAGTTAAAAAGCACCTCTTGATCCTACCAGACCCTCAGTGTATAATCCTATATCTTTTCCTTTTCACAGCCAAACTGTGAGTAAAAGTTTTCCTTAATAACATGGCTACCATTCCCGATAACTCAATTGAAATTCTTCTGGAATGAAACTGCTGTCTCCAAAATCACCACTTATCTCTTGCTTTGTAATCAGACCCCTCTTGACTTCTCTTTTGACCACATCCTCTTCTGGATAGTCTATTCCTTATGATTTTTTAACTGTTTTGTCATGATTCTCTTCTTATGTATCTGTTTCTTAGTTTTCTTTACAGGATCTACATCTATGTCCTGCTTCCTAGGTTTGAAAGTGCATGTGGGATCTGTTTGGGGCCTTTTCATTTCTCTCTCTACATGCTTTCTTTTGCTGATCACACAGATTCAACTATTCAATTGACTCACAAATTTCCATATTGATTGATCATTTCTCCAAAGTAGCAGTCCTACAGCTTCAACTGGCTCTGCTGAATATCTCTACATGGAAGTCCAAAAGGCATTTCATTCTCACCATTTCCAAATTCAGTGTCTAAAATTCATTATCTTTCTCTCCCTAAAACTACTTCTCCTCCTAACTTGACTATTTCTATGAAGAATATCACTAGTCCTACAGGTTAGCAACTAAGGTATTATTATAACTTTTCACTTAATTTCATCTACCATATTCAATCAAATGTCAAGTAATTTGGGTTTTGCCTCCATTTAATTTCACATATTTTTTCCTCCTCTCAACTCAAGTGGTGAACACTCTATTTCAAGTTCTCATAATCTTTTCCCTAGATTATTGAAATTATCTCCTAATTGGTTTCCCTATATCTTGTCTCTTCCCTCTCCAATCCATCTTCAACAAAATTACCAGATTAATATTTCTAAAGTGAAATTCTAACCATGTCACTCCCCTGCTCTGCTCCAGAAGTTTCAGTGATTCCCCACTGCTTCTTGGATAAAATGAAAATTCCTCTGTTTGGCAATCAAAACACTTCACAATCTGCCTAAGTCTATCTTTCTAGGCTGATTATATTATACCTTTCCCACCCTCAATGCCAATTTATATGACATTTTGGTCTAATTTGCCTATTTTTTTCTTATACATGACATTTGACATCCCATCTCTGTACCTTTGCCTAGACTTTTCCTTATATTTGGAGTGCATTCCCTCCATACTTCTTCCACTTAGAACCTATAGCTCCCATAAGAGCTCACCTCAAGTCTCATCACCTTCAAGAAACTTTCACAGTTTCTACCTGTAGTTAATGAACTCCTACTTCAAAAATCCATCAGCTGAAAAGCATTTAAGTGCTTACTAATTTCAGGGAGTTATCTTAAGGGATAAAAAAGATATATAAGGGAAAAAATGTAGTTCCTATCCTCAAAGAGTTTACCTTATGCAAATATAAATTATATACAGAGAAAGGAAGAGGAAATGAAAGGAATAATCATTGACATAGCATCTATTATCTGCCAATTGCTACACTAAGTTCTTTGCAAATATCTCATTTCATCATCATAACAACTCTAAGAGGTAGGTATTGCTATTATCTCCATTTTATAGTTAAGGAAACTGAGACAAATAAAAGTTAAGTGACTTTTCCAGGGTAATATATCTAGTAAGTATCTGAGGCTGGATTTGAACTCAGGTATTCCTGAGTCTAGGCCCAGCGCTCTACCCACTGTGCCAGTTGCCTAAGAGAAAAGAGAAAAGGTAGGTGGTAGCAGGTGGGGGTCAAGGGGTACCTAGAATGGCTCCCAATCAGAGAGATGAGTTTGAAGGAAGAAAGGGAAATTAAGATGCACAGAATATTTCAGCTATAGGAAATAGCCAGAGAAAATGTACCTAGTCAGGAGAAGGAGTATTATGGGAAAGGAAGAGAACATAAACTAGTGAAGATGTATGAAAAGTGAATGGATGGGGAGTAGTGTCAGAATACTGGAAATGTAAGAAGGGGTCAAATGGCAAAGGGTTTTAAATGTCAAAGTAGTTTATATTTAATCCTGGAGGTAATAAGGTAATTTATTGAAAAGTGGGGGTGACAGTGAGATTTATGCTTTTGGAAAGTCACTTTGGTGGGTGAGTAAAGGAAGGATTGGAGCATGGGGAGATCCAAGGCTTAAAGACCAATTAGAATATTTTCATAATAGTCCAGATAAGAGGTGACAAGGGCCTATTGTAGGTAAGGAGATGCATATGAGAGATGATATGGAGCCAGAAACAGTAAGATTTGAAAACAGATTGGTTTTGTTGAGTAAGGAGCTAAGAACTTTCAAGTTTGGGTTGACTAGAAGATTAGAGTAGGAAATGAGAGAGTTTGAGGAGAAAGATGAGTCTTGTTTTCAACATGTTGAGTTGAGATACACATATAGGACATCCAATTCAAGATGTTCAAAAGGTAATTAGTGATATGGGACTAGAGAGACTAGGGCTGTGTGTGTAGATTTGATAATCATCTGTAAAGAAATAAAAATATAACTCATTGGAGTTGATGATCTCTCTAATCCAAATAATATAGAAGGATAAGATAAGAAAACCCAGGACAGAACCTTGGGGGACACATGGTTAGTTGGAGAGCCTTAGATAAAGATCCAGAAAGAGACTAAGGAGTGGTCAGACAATTAGAAGAGCCAGGGGGAAAATGGTGTCACACAAACCTAGAAAAGAGAGAATATCAAGGACGTGACAGTTTTTGAATTGTCAAAGGTTTGACAGAAGTCCAGAAAGACAAAAATTGAGAAAAGTCCATTAGATTTGGTCATTAAAAGATCATTAGTAACTTGAGAGGGAGAAGTTTCAGTTGAACTAAGGTTGGAAGCCACACTACATGGGGTTTAGATGGAAATGAGATGAGAGAAAATGGAGGCAGTTGTAAATATTTTACTGAAGGAGTTTAGCAAAGAGAGTGAGGAGACATATAGGATGACAGTCAGGAGGGATGGTGAGATCAAAGTAGGGCATTTTAGAGATGGTGGAAATATTGGTGTTTTTATAGGCAGCAATGTAGGAGTCATAATAAAGGGAGAGATTCAAGTTAAGAGAAAAAATTGGAATGACAAAAGGTAATTTGCTGGATAAAGCAATAAGATAAAGGTTTTTATAGGACCAATCCCTCATAAAGAGGGATTGACCTAGGGAAAGAGAAAGGCCACATCCTTTATCAGAGATAACATTAAAAGAAGAAATAGTGGGGGAAGATATTTGAGTAATGGGAGATGAAGAACACGAGAAAACAGGGAAGTCTCAGTGAAGAGCCTCATTTTTTATATGAAATATGAGGTGAGGTGAGAGGATACTTTGAGCGTCTTGGTGAGGACTGACAACATCTGGGATATCCAGTGTGATGACTGGGGTAAAGACATGATTAAGGAGGTGTAAAAGGATTACATTGCTTCAATGAGGGCCAAAATGATATTATATAACATAAATTTGAAGTGGAGCCTGTCAGCATGGTTTTGTGATTTTCTCCAGCTTTGTTTGGCAGCTTATGACTAGGAGCAAAGGAGATAGATAATGGTAATAATCCAAGTTTGAGTCTGACAAGGTATGATAAGCAAAGGAATAGGAAAAGATATTCCAGAAAAAAGAATATTATAGTTTACTCGATTATATGTACTGGATCAAGGGTTGAGATACAGAAGGGAACCAAGTATGGCCAGTAAAGTAAGGATGGGGAGGAAAAAAAATTGAGCTGCAGAAAGGAATAGAGGCAAGGATGGTCTGGCAAATTTTAATGACTGACTCTGCAGGAAAAAAAATGTATGTGACACATACCTTTCAGGTTTTTATTAACAGTTCCCCTATCACTTTCTTTAGTCTAGACAATCAACCAAGCAATAAATTTGTTATTTGTAGCATTTGCCAATTTTTGAGGTATAAATGCTCAGATTGAAATTTTAACAATTGGCTCTTAAAAGATCGTAGGAGCTGGCTCCTGCATATCTCTGATTGGAGGTCACATTGAAGGCAAAACAAACAAATTAGTGTTGTAGGTCATAAGATATAGGGAAGTATAGAATAATAAAAATGGTGATAATATAAAAAATGTTGCTGTTTATTAAAGGGGAAATATAGTAGTTGTGAGTGATAGAAGGATTAAGGATTTAATGTATTGTGTGTAACTTAAATGTAGTGGAGGACTAGGTCATATGAATACAGTAGACTAAGGAATTGAGAACTTATGCCTATTGAGGGAGTACTTTAGTATAAGGGAAGGAATCGGGTAGAGAAGGTAACTGTGATCAAGGCAAGCTGTTCATTGAGAAAGAAGGAAAATGTCAAAGGAGAGTTTGAAAGTGTCAATGAAGCCCCAAAAGAATTCTGACTCCTACAACATGTTCAATAAGTCAAAGACTATGAACAAAAGTGTAACTGGTATTAGAAAAAGTGTTATCAAGAGGAAGCCAGGTCTCAGTGAATGTGAGAAGATAGAATGTCTGAGACAGAACAGGGATTATAATGAAAGGAACTTGATTAATTCTGGAATAAACATTTGGAAAACACAGTGCAAGGGAGTGAGACAGTGAGTGTGTGGGATGAGTTTGAAGGGGATGGAAATAAAAAAGTGAGCAATTTTGAATGGATAATGGAGTTTGTACATCAGTAGCCAGGAGTTCAGAATCACCGAGATAAGGAGAGTATGAGGTGTGAGAGTATACAGAATAAGTTCAATGAAGAATAAGTTCCAACAGAATATCACTGGTTGGAGAGAAGTCCACTGAGAGAGACAGTTGATTTAAATTGTCAGTGATTTTCTTCAGTGTCCAACTTCATGGCAGGTTGTATCTTATAAGGCCCACCTCACATCAGGCAGGAGCAGGTAAAGTTAATTCAGGATGCAGGCTAATTGAAGGAGGAGGAGGGAGATGGAGACAGAGAGAAAGAGAGACAGACAGACAGAGAGACAGAAAGAGAGAGAGAGAGACAGAGAGACAGACACAGAGAGACAGAGAGAGAGAGAGACACAGAGAGACAGAGAGAGAGACACAGAGAGAGACAGAGAGACAGAGACATACAGAGAGACAGAGAGAGACACTGAGAGACAGAGAGAGACAGAGAGAGAAAATGGTAATTGGGGAGAGGATGGCAGGGTTTGGTTTTGGCGGTTGTCTCCTAGTCATAGAGAAGCCCTTGGGCAAAAAAGAAATTGCAAGACATATGGCAGGATGTGGTCTAATGGTAGGATCATTGGAGATGGTCCTGGGTGGTTTGTATGTATGCTCTTTTTCCACAAAATTTGTGTCTACCCATAAGATTCTTGAGGCCAGGGAATATCTCATTTCTATATTTCTTTCCATAGAACATAGCTACATGGTACACAGTAGTTGCTTACTTAATGGTTGTGAATTAATTGATTCATAGTAACATAGATCACAGGTAATTATTTACTATTCAAGTAAAACTAAAAGAAAATTTCTACTATAGGATTCAAGAAGAGGGAACCAGCATTTATTAAGCACTTACATTGTGCTAAGGTATTTACAAATATTATTCCATTTGATCCTCACAACAAACACTGAGAGGTAGGCACTATTTGTGTCCTCATTTTACAGTTTAGGAAACTGAGGCAGGCAGACACTAAGTAACTTGTCCTGGGTCATGTAGCTAGTACGTTTCTGAGGTCAAACTCAAGTTTTCCTGACTCCAGTCCAAGCACTTGATCCACTCAAGACAACTCGCTGCCTTTCACTTTCACATTCATTTTATTATTTTATACACATAAATCCCATGGGTTAGATTGCATATTACCCCCATTTTAGAGATAAGTACATTAAGGCACAGAAAGTTAAATGATGGACCCAAGATGATGTTCCTAGGTAGTCAAGACTAAAGCTTTGTTTTTTTTTCAAACTCTAACTTTGGTATTCTTCCTTCTAGGAAGGTTCAACTCTGCAACCTACCCCTCCCAGTTTTATTTTTTTAATTAAGGGAGCCATCCTTTGACTCATTTCTTAAATGGGCCTATCCACTGAATGGGCATTGCCTCATTTAAAATGAGAACTTGGAAAGACCTTAGCTTAAAAGGGCCAAGGTCTCTCATTGCCTCTGTGGCCATCTCCAGTTGTCCTGATCTACATCTTGCCACTGGACCAAGATGGTTCTGGAGGAGAAAGTGGTGCCGGTGACCTTGCACAGCCCTCCCTCATTTGAAACCAATTCAATTGCTAGTAATGATATCACCTTCCTGATGTCATGATCCTCTTCAAAAACCAGGGACAAAACACACAACGCACAAGCCTTTCATGAGACAAATGTTAAATACAATTGATTATGCATTAGCCACACTACAGGAAGAAACACAGACTTGGACCATCCAGAAAACATTTTCATTTGGTGTTGAAACATGTTGTCTTTCCCTTAATAGGTTTGTCTGCTGCTTTGAGATTTTATTCCAATCTCAGCAACAAAGTTGCTTTGTGATGACTCGACAATAAAGCTAGGAAGTTATACTTTCCCTATTCTACTCCCTGCTCACTCAGTTCTCTTCTGTCCCACATTCATTGCCTCTCTTTCAGCAGCAGAGTAATCAGAATTGACCCCTCTCCCTAAAGTGGAGGCTGATAAAGTGCTGGTGTTCTAATGGACTTTCCTGCTTCACCTAAAAGAATAAAACAAGGCCAATCGTAGATCCTGAAAGAAGTTGCCAATTCCACCTCTTGTCTGAGTAATTGGATTACTGTCATAGAATTGATTAGGAAGACCCTTAAGCATTATCTAAGCAAAGTCCCTCATTTTGTAAATGGAAGAATTGAGACCCAACACAGAACAATAGAACAGTTAGCTAGTAAGAGAATCAGGACTATAACCCAGGGTCCTCTATTCCTTCCAGTACACCACTGTTTCCCAATCTGCTCCAACCTAGGGACTTGGCAAAAAATCATTGCAAAGGGTGCATAAATCTATATGCAAGTCCTGAAATAAGCAAACATAACTTTGAAGGCTAAATTACCATCTATCATTATGTAATACTATATTTCAAAAGCATATAAAGACTATTGCAATTAATAACTCTTTTAAATGTATTACTGAATTTATAGAAGCTGTTTGTGATTATGCATTTTCTCAGTCAACAAATACAAAGAATACAACTACTATCATGTTCAGGTCCATGGAATATTCTGATATTTAAAAAAAGGAACTTGTCAATAGTCACAATGACATCTAGAATCTGGTATGGTGCCTGGCACATAGTAAATTCATAATAAATGCTCACTGGAGTTAGGACTTCAAAACAGTTTGTCCAACTCTGAATACAGTATTCTTGTCATTTTGCCAAAAACCTGCTACCAAAATCCTGAAAGCAGGAAACATATTGGGTTGCCTCCTCCCATATGGATTAAATAGATTTTATGCATTTAATAATTGTCCACATAGACCGCATTCTCTTTTGATTTTAAAAGAAGAAATCATTGTGACTCAAGACATTAAAAAGTCCGTAAAAAAAGAAAGAGTTGAAAAACAAAGAAGCTAGATAAGCCTGGTTAGATATTTGGACTGGGTTTTTTTGTTTGTTTGTTTGCTTGTTTATTAGTTTGTTGTTTAATACCCATCTGTGTTTGCACACAGCTACATAATAAGAAGCAACCAGTTTGAAGAGAGAAAACAATCATGTAAAATTCCTAGAAATTTGTCTTAGTGACCAAACTTTGTCTATCAGCAGAATCAGGACTAGGGGTAGACAGTCAATGAGGGTGCTACATGTATTCAGGTATACAATGAGAGGTTCATTTTTATATTCCCTTTAAAAATAAATTTGTATATTTTTAAGTGCAGAAAACTTTGATTTCTGTGACATACATTTCTCTATTTTGAAGTTCTTAAACTTCTTCATTTCATTGAACCCTTTGACAGGCTAGTGAAATCTATGAACTACTTTTCTGAATAATGTTTCAAATGCATAAAATAAAATAGATAGAATTACATAAACAGTTATTGATATATAGTTATAGAAATATTAAAAAACAGATTCAAAGATCCCAGGATAGAATATAGGATGAGAATCCCTAGTATATTTTGTGATCCGTGTGCATTACAAGAAACAAAGACTACAATGGACAGCAAAATCCAGATGGTGCAATTTTTAAAATAAAATTATTTTCTTGGGATGAATAAATAAATCGGATGCCAAAAGCTTGATTAAGTACTTACTGAGGGCTTGGCACTGTGGCAAGTACTACATATACATCTACAAGTATGTGAGTCAGTACACAAGACAGACTTCAAGAACCTTATAGTCTAATGGAGGAAAATACATAAAAGGGAAAAAAAGATGGGGAGTAAGGTAGGGAAGATTTGGACGTGGTGACATGATTTGGAAAAATGCCTCAGCCTTGACTGAAGAGTTTTTCATATTGTATCTCTAAAACTTCTTTCTAGTTTGAGTTATCTGAAGTTAGATCTGAACTCTGAATGTTTTCCTACAGCATTCTCAAGAAGTAGTCACCTAGCCTTTGTGTCTTAAGTCAGTTCCTTTCACTTTTAAATACTTCTAATTGCTAGGAAGTTCATCCTTAAATCAGACCTAAAGTGGTCTAGCTGCAGCTTCTAGCTATTGCTTTTAGTTCCTAATTCTTACTTCTTATATCAAGCAAAACAAATCAAACCCACATTAGATGATTTAAACCTTTCAGCTATTTGAAAACAGCTTCATATAAACCCTAAAATCTTTCTTCTCCAGAATAAACATCCCTAACTCCTTCAAGTTGTTCTCAGTTGCAAGGATTTCAAGGTTCTTCACCTTCCTGGTGTAACAAAAATGTTGCTAGCAGCTGCTGACCAACAACAAAAGCACATAGGAAGGCTGCTAGCACAAGTTCTTTGATCTGCTTTTCTAAGGAAAGCAACTTTAAGGGGTTAACAATCTTACTTTAATTAAATATACACACATACCATTCACTTAGTTCAGGAGGGAAAGCTACATCCTGAACTTCAGAGCAAATAAAAACAGAAATTACAAACAGATCAACAGACAGGCTTTTATCTGTCTGACCAAATCATGATACATACATAATTACCAGAGAGAATCACCAACATCTGGGTTTTCAAAGCCGGGGGCACTGCTTCAATAGCTACCCAGAGTTTTGCACTAACACTCTTTAAATGACTGTGCCCCCAAAGGCAAAATGCTAACCTCTGAGTTTATATACACTTCTTCAGGGTCAAAAGGTGACACAACCATGTGACTCAAACCCATGCATACTAGGCCTTTTCTTGACATAAGTGAGTCATCAGAGACTCCTGACTCAAAGATTCCTTAGTGCTTCCCAGCTCCCTAAAACACAGGGAACAAGAGACCACTTTGCTTGCCATTACATTTGAAAAACAAAAACTCATCAAAAGTACTTGATTACCTCAGCATTCCAAAAGAGAAAACAGTAAAAAAGTACCACCTAATCACCATAACACCTGGTTTCCCTCCTCTTGATCATCTATAGTTCATCAACATTCTTTCTAAACTATAGTGTCCAGAACTGAATGCAATGTTACACGTGTGGTCTGACTAGAACAGTGCACATTCCCATCTGGGTTGAGGTGAAGGTTGAATGAACAGAAGAGATATAGTCAACTCAGGGAATATATTATAACCAATTAATTCAGAGGTGTGACAATATTCTAAATTCAGATGAGATGTGATGACAGGAGGGACAATGGGACCATCTCTGTTTTGTTTCTGGAAGCTATATTTCTCTTAATGTACCTCAATGTCACTAGCTTTTTTGGCTTCCATGCGACCCCATTGACCTATATTAAGTTTGCAGTCTACTAACACCTCAAGATCTTTTACTACATGCCTGCTCTTTAACAATGTCTCCCTCATCTTATGTGTTTAGTCTGGAAGGAAGAAGATTCAGTGGAAATAAAATAGTAGCCATCAAGTATATGAAGGGCTGTCACACGGAAGGAGGATTAGACTTGTTCTTTTTGACCCCAGAGGGTAAAAACAAGAACAACAGGTTTGCAAAGGGGCAAAATTTGGCTTGATGTCAAGAAAGACTTCATAGCAATCAGAGCTTCCCCAAAGTAATATTAGCTTCCTTGAGAGGCGGTAGTTTCTCCCTACTTGAAACTAGGCAGAGGCTGGATGACCACTTGTTGGGTGAGTGGAAATAGATGTCAGCTAAGTATGCTTCCAACTCTTAAATTTTGTGATTCTGTGAACTCAGCAGTCTGGTCAGATATAGTTTACCTTCAGAGATACCATAAGAAGAAGATGGTAAGCATATAGCTTGTAGTGGTACCTAATAATAGAGTTCAGTTTATAAAGACTCTATCAAAGATAGGTCCCCTTTTCCGAAAAAGAAGAAGGCATAAAATATAGTAAATATAATGCCCTCAGTCATAAAATTTATCAGTGACAAAGCTGATGGTAAAAAGGTTCAGTAAAAGCATCTAATAAATATTCCATAAACAGTCAGATCTCTGATTTATGCATTAATATTTAATAGTATCCTTTGTCTGGGGGGAAAATACTTTTGAAGCCTATAAAATTAGGCAAACAGAAACAATTTCAGGTCACTGAAATGAACTGAGAGTTAGGAAGACAAGGTTCTTACCACAAAAGCACACTTCCTAAATTGATAGCCACATGTATGGTGAGACGATAAAATAGTCAAGTATTAATTAATCACTTTTTGTGAGCCAGGCACTGTGTTAAGTGCTATGGATAAAAAGAGGACTAAAAACATATTTCCTGCCTCCCAGAAGCTCATATTATAACAGGGGTTACAACATGCAAACAACTATGTACATGCAAGAAATATATATATATATGTATATATATATATATATACATATATATATATATATTTTATATGGAATGTAATCTCAGAATGAAGGAGGAGGGGAGAAGAGACAGGACAGGAAGATCTTCCTGCAGAAGGTCAGATTTAAGCTGAGTCTTGAAGGGAAACAGTAGCTGGAGGCAAGAAGCAGAGAGCATTCCAGCTATAGGGACATGCCAATGAAAAGGCATAGATTAGAAAGATGTAGTGTCATGGGTGAAGAACTGCAAAAAATAAGCACATTCATTTTAAAATACTTGAATGGTATAAGGTGTAAGAAGACTGGATGGGTTGGAGGAAAATGAATTGCAAAAGAGTTTTAAAAGCCAAACAAATGATTTTATAATTGATTCTGAAAGTAAAGGTAGCAATGGAGCTTATTGAGCTTATTGAGTAGTGGAACAACATGGTGCATGCCTGAACTTTAGAAGCTTCCCTTTGGCAGCTTAGTGGAAGATATGTTGGAGTAAGGAGAGACCTAAGCAAGGGAGACCAACCAGAAGGCTATTGTCATAGCTCAGATATGAGGTGATGAGGGTTTCCTCTAAGGCAGTGAAAGGGTCAAAGGAGAGAAGGGGGTATATAAGAGAGATGTAGTAAAGTTAGATCTGATGGTCCTTAGCAACAGATTAAATATGGCAGTGAGTGGGAGATTTTAAGCTGACACTGATTGACTGATGCCCTAAACTATAATGGAAAAGTTCTGAAGACCAGAGGTTTTAGAACGGGGGAGACAATGATTTCTATTTTGGATAAGTTTAGTTTGAAATGTCTATGAGACATCCAGTTTGAAATGTCTAAGAGTTAGTTGGTGATGTGAGACTGATGTCTAGGAGAGAGGTTAGCACTAGATATATAGGTCTAGTAATCATCTGTTTAGTCATGCTAATTGAACCCATGAAAGTTGATGGAATCATCAAGGAATATAGTATAAAAGAGGACTGCCTTTGACAGTCTGATGAAACCTATGGACCTTCCACAGAATAATGTTTTCAGACATATAAATTAAAATGCATATATGACCAAGATAACCAAGTATATTGCAATATAACTATTAATTAAAATAAACAAACAGGAACATGGTTTTCAGATTAAGAGCACTTGCCATAGAGGGAGAAGAAAAAAGAACACAGGCCTTAGGAGCCTTAGGAGATATACGGTTACTGAGAGTGATCTGAATGAAGACTGAGCAAAGGAGATTGAAAAGAAATGGTCAGATAGTAGGAAGAGGTCACAAAACATAGAAAGGATAGAATATCCAAGAGAAGAGGGGAATCATCATTATCAAAGAGAGATCATAATCAATAAGGTTTAAGAAAAGCACTTTAGATTTAGCATTTAAGAGATCATTGGTCGCTTTGGAGAGAGCAGTCTAATGATGAGTTAAGATGAAAGATTCCAGGGAGAGTTTAGAAGATAATAAAAGAAGGAAAGATGAAATACAGGATGATATTAAGCAGGGTTAGTAGGATCAAGAGAATTTTTTGTTTGTTTCTTTTGGGTTATTACTGTTATTTTTTTTTTTCTCTTGGTGGTGGGGATAAGAGTGACACGGATAAGTGTGTGGACAGCAGGGAAGGAATAAAATGTGCATACTGGCTGCTTTTTTCCCCATCTTGCCCTGTAGGAACCAACCAACTCTTAAGCCTTTAGCTCCCTTATTGATTTTTTATTGGTGTCTTGTTGTGTCAACTTTGGATCACTCATACCTTCACTCATACACATATACTGCTGATAGAAGGTGGAAAAAGTCCACCAAATGTTGAATGAGTTTAGTACAAGTTTTTGTTAACTTTAACTGGGCTTTCATTACAACCAGGCCATTTTACTATACTTCCCTCATCATCTCATTATCCCAGTCTTCCCAGTGACTCTTCCCAACCTTTTCACCTTTCCTCAAACCTCATATGACTCCCCTTCTTCCAACCTTCTCAGCTGAGAACCTTGCTTCATATTATACCAAAAACATGAGGCCATTAACTATCTCCCCTCTTCCTCATCTCATATGATTCATATTTGTCCTACCACTTGTATTTTTCTTCACTCCACCTCACTGTTATTTTATACTTTGGCTTACCTTTGTGGCTAAATTTGAAAAGGTCATCTAAAATAGGTGCCTTTACTTTCTCTCCTCTCAGTCTCCTTACAGTCTGGCTTCTGATCTCACCATTCCATTGAAACTACTCTCTCCAAAGCTACCAATGATATCTTAATTTTCAAACCCACTGACCTTTTATCAATCCTCATTCTCCTTGATCTCTCTGAAGACTTTGACACCGTTTATCATCCTCTCTTCCTTGATACTCTATTCTTTCTATGTGTTCAGGATAACACTCTCTCCTAGTTCTTATCATACCTGTCTGATCACTCTTCTTTTGCTGGATTCTCAACCACATTATGCTCTCTAACTATAGGTATCCCTCAGAGCTCCGTCCTGGGCTCTCTTTTCTTCTTCTTGTATACCAGTTTGCTTGGTGATCTCATCGGCTCATAGATTTAAGTACTGTGTCTATGCTGAGGATTTTCAGATATACCTATCCTGACTTAATCTCTCTGCTGACCTCCAATCTCATCTCCAACGACCTTTCAAACATCTCAAACTAGATATCTACTAGACATCTTAAAATCAATCTGAGCAAAACACAACTTGCTAGCATTTCTCCCTACCATTCCATTCCGCATTTCCTCTTACTGTAGGGGGCAGCCTCATCTTCCCAGTTACTCAGCATTAAAACCTAGGTGTCATCCTTGACTCATCACTCTCTTTTACCTCTCCCCCCCCATTTCTTATATGTGACTAACATCTGTTGATTTCATCTTTGCAACATTTCTGGAATGTGCTTTCTTCTCTCCTCTGACATTGCCATTACTCTGGTGAATGGTTCAACACCTCACATTTCAATTATTTCAATAGCCTGCTGGTGGTTCTGCCTGCCTCAAGTTTCTTTCCCCTCCAATCCATTATCCATTAACCATCAAAGTGATTTTTCTAAAATACAGGCCCAATTATATCAGCCCAATATTCAATAAACTCCAGAGGCTCCCTATTGCCTCAAGAATTAAATATAAAATCCTTTGGCATTTTAACCCTTCATAACCTAGCCTCTTCCTATCTTTTTAGTCTTCTTACACCTTACTCCTCACCAAGTATTTTTGGCTATGATGACACTGGATCCCTTGCTGTTCCATGAACGATATACTCCATTTCTCAGTTTTAGGAGTTTTCTCTGGCTGTTCTTCATGCCTAGAATGCTGTACCTCCTTATCTCTACCTTCTGGTTTCCTTACCTTCCTTTAAGACTTTAATCTCATCTTCTACAGGAAGTCTTTCCCAAACTTTGTTAATTCTAGTGCTTTCCCTCTCTTAATAACTTCCTATGTATCCTGAATAGAGCTTACTTGTACATATGTCTTTGTTTTCTCCTCCGTTAAATTTTGAAATCCCTGAAAACAGGAACTGTCTTTGCTTCTGTGTATCCCCAGCACTTAGCACAATGACTGGGAAATAGTAGGTGCTTAGAAAATGTTTGACTGACTGACAGAAAGATGGAAGAATAGAGAGAGTGTGTGAATGATATAGAGGGTAAAGAGTTGGAGAAGACATGAAAAGATATTATCACAAATGCATGTAGAGGAGCTTGCCTTGGCAAGGGGAAAGGCTACCTTTTTATTAGGGACATGAGTCAAAAGGAAATAGTGGGTAAAGATGTCTGTGTGAGATGAGAAGAGAAGAGGCATATTTATGAGATATGAGATGATGAAGTCCTCAGCTGATGGGGAAGACATAAGTATGTGAAGAAGAGTACAGGTAGTAGATGGTGTGAGTAGTCCAGGGTTGCAGTTTGGCAAAGTATAATTGAAGATGGGACCAGGGAAGAAAGGGAGAAGATGGTGTAAACTTGATTCACAAATTGATTGAGATAGGGAATGGGGAAGAGTAAAATCAGTATAGGTGAGATGACCTAAGAAATAACTGAGGAATATAGAGACCAGAGGTCATGGTGAGGACAAAGAATAGGATTAGAGGCCAAAAGGAGAGGGAACAATGGATTGATAGATGATAATGATCAGATAAAGGAATGTCGAGATCCACAAACACGGAAATGGGACACTTACATGTGATAGGTATAGCAAGATCAAGAGTATAACCATTTCTGTGTGTAGAAAAGTTATAGTGGAGAAGTAGGTCATAGGAATTGAATAGACTGAGGAATGGGATATTATGGTATTTGTAGGAATATAAATTTGTATACATAATATCAATATGAATGTAGAAGTTTTCCTTTTTTCCTTTTCTTTTTCTTTTCTTTATTTTTTTTGGAGGCAATTGGGATTAAGTGATTTGTCCAGGGTCACACAGCTAATAAGTGTCTGGGGTCAAATTTGAACTCAGGTCCTCCTGATTTCAGGGCTGGCACTCTGTCCACTGTGCCACCTAGCTTCCCCTGAAGTCTTCCAAATGAAGACAGGTGTCAGAGAAAAGAGAGACCCTGAGTCAGACATAGAATTTATTGAGTAAGGAAAGAAAATGTCCTGGGGAAGAATAGAAAATGGATACCAGAATTTGGCTTGGGTGATAAATGTGCATAAAATGAACCTCAATGGAGGAAAAGATCTACTAAATGTAGTATTATGTCGAGAAGCTGATTGTTGGATCTGTTTGTTCATGAACAATAAGCCTTCACACAGGTGTATGTGAATCACCTGAAATGGAACATTGCTAGGGATGTGATTACAGGATATTTTAATGGCCATTTCCCAAGGATTAAGGCTCTTGTATTCAATAACCAGCAATCCTTCCAGCGAATAGTTTCCTTCAAAGAATTCAAAATGTAACTCCTGTGAAGAAAGGTTCAGACTTGAGTGAATAAATGAGGAGGGAGCATTTGACTCAGTACCAGCCTTCTTTTCCCATATCATTCCCATGGAAGCCTCATTTCTTCTGCTCTAGCCTGCTCCCATTTTACATTTTAATCTCCAGTATTCCTTGAGAAGTTTTCCTGGTACAGGATATGATGTTAATACAAGCAGGATTTTCTGCTTTCTCCCTAACTCTTTAACATCAGTCCTAGTCTCCAAGGCAAAGTCAGGCAATAAAGTTGAATTCCTTAAAGCCCACATCCAATAGGGTGTTCAGGTGAAAAGAAATCACATTCTATTTACAATCTAAAATCCAGAAATAACTACCTTTCCTGAAAGTGTTGAGCTTCTAAACCTAACTTGACTGTCATCCATGTGGATACAAATATTCATTGGTACACAGATATGGGGAGAAAAATAAAACCTACAACACTGTGGTTCTATTTATTGTTATTCATTTACATTGATCCTGGACAAAAGACATGCTTTCTTTAATAACAAAAGCCTTTTTGGGTTTAAATGCAAAATAATACCATCCACTGACAATAGAGTAATAATTTAAAAGCACAATACTGAATTATGTATTGTTAACCATGAATACAATAACCTGCATTTATGTTATAAGATGCAGCTTATCAGACACAGACACAAAAACCTGTATGGCTTTGACTTCCTAAGTGATATTTTGCCTTTTACAGTAATTTTACTGATTCCTAGTTTAATTGTTCTACAGATTAGTCCATTTTCCTTCACATGTGCAATCTTCTATTTATTTCCCTAAGGAAATAGAATGGAAGGGATAGAAGGGAGGAAGGAGGGAAGGTAAGGTGGAGAAAAGTAAAAGAAATAGTTTTGGGTGAACCCAAGAAGCTCAAATAACTCAAATAAGTGGAACAAAATCATTAAATGCAGTGGTCATCTATCTGAAGAACCAACTTAGTCTCTGCTCTGTAAGTGAAGCTGAAGTATGAATTTTAGATTTATTTGCTTGTTAACAGTCACGTCTTTGGGAGTAGAAGAACCATGTCAATGTTCACTGTAACTCCTAGGGCTTCCTTAGGTTTACCATTTAAAAACCTCTTCATAGAACTAGCTACTGAGCTCAACTAGTGGGAAAGATGGTTCAGGCTCTGCCAGGAGAAATATAGATTAGGAGCCCTTGGTCAGAAGTGTGAAGACCATAATTTTAGTTCTCCTTAACAGGATAATAATGCGATTCAATACATTTATTAAGTACTTACTATGTACAAGACACTGTGATAGACACTTGAAATAGCTAAAACTGAAATACTCTTTGTCTTGGAGGAGCTACAATCTTTTTGGCAAGGGGAGAGGGAGTGAACTGGATGCTACATGTAGTCATATATTACTAGATAATCTTAGGAAGAAAAGAGAACCCCTGGTAAAAAAAAGGGATTGAGAACAAACAATAAGGCATCTATCTGTTCTAAGAGAAAAAGACAGGCATGACCCAATCATTGAGTGAACAAACATTTAGTAAGATTGTATTCTGTGCTAGGGACTATACAAAGGGCAGGAGAATTTAAAAAAAAATTAAAACTCATACTCCCTACTCTCAAAGAGCTCATATTCTCATATATAAGTATGTCCAGTGTTTGGCTGACTGACTCAGTTGTCATAAATTCTGTTACTAGGGGAAAAGGTGCAATGGCCCTCTTAATGGAAGCTTACATTGTCCCACATAGAGTCATTCAATGCCAAAGCTAGAAGAGACTTTCAAAATTGTCTTTGAGTTCAACCTCTCCTTGTGACAGATGAAAACACTGTGATCCAGAAAAGGGGCCTTGTGAAATGACTTGACTAAGGTCATATGGTGTGCCTGTGGAAGAGTTGAGTCTGGAATTCTTGTCTCCTCCTGAATCTAACACCAGTACTCTTTCTACTGAACATGAATCACATTAAAACTAAAATGCACCAAAGTAACTTTCCCATCTCTTCCATTCCTTCCCTTGCCTTTTCTTCCATTCCGAAACTCAAGAGCCTTGGGAATAGCAGTATCCACCAAACCATCAGATCTGTTTTCAGCCTAGCCCCTAAAACCACCATTGAGGGGAAAAATCATTGTGGAGTTGGGGCCCACCTTCCTCATAACTGCTGAACAACTACCAGGCTACTGTATCAGCAATTAAGGTGGGCTTTTAGCACTTATTTAATCAAGTGCCCTTGAAGAGTTTGGCCTTTGTTTCTTTAATTAAATTTGGAGTCTTTGATGACCTCCTTGCCTCAAGGGAAAGCCTAGTTTACATGGGTTTGAGTCACATATTTGTGACGCCAGAAGCTTTTAGGTCATGTGGGTGAGTCGTATGTTTGTGAATCACCTTTGACCCTGAATAAGATATATAAACTCAGAGGTTGGCATTCTCCCTTGGGGCTCTCAGTCACTGAAAGAGTGGCATGTGACTCTGGGCAGCCTTGTTAAGAGTGCCCCAGCTCATAAACCCAGATGTTGATGCTTTCCTGGTAACTATGAATTGTGATTTGGTCTGTTTATATTGTGTATGTTTGTAACTTGTTTGTATTTGCTCTGAAGTTCAGGTTGCTGACTTTTCCTCCTGAACTAAGTGAGTTTATATGTATATTTTGGATTGAAGTAAGATTGTTCACCCCTTAACATTGCTTTCCTTAGTAAAGGAGATCAATGAACCTGTGTTAGCAGCCTTTTGTGTTCTGGTTGTTGTTGGTTTTACACAGCCACAGTAGCTGCTAGCTGAATTGTTGCTACAGCTACAGAAACCCTGAGAGTGGCAGCACCATGAGATCATCCATTCCTGCTTTCAATACAGTCCTCACTAATCTTTCAGGGAAACAATTTCTATGACGAAAAGGCCAGCCAATGGTATCAATTGCTATCCAACTCCCATATACAAGGCACGCACGCCATTTTAGCTAAACTAGTAGGGTACATAGCAGGAGAAGATAGGAAGCAACATGTTCCAGGTAAGTCAAATCACCCCACCACCTGGACCACCCTGTTTTCTAAGACCCTGATGGCAATAGACCAGCACTGCTGAGCACAAGAGCCTTGGGAATAGCAATTCTTCCTAACCAGTGCCCTCAGTACCATCCTGGGGAGTAACCATGGTAGAGATACAGCCTTGCCATTGCTTTTGGGTATGCTACGGTCACAGCTACTGAAGATCCAGAAAATAAAGTTCCTGCTCCACAAATCACTGGCACTGTAACATAGATGAATATCAGAAAATAATGAGTTTATCAGTAGAAATGTCATTGAAGAAGAGACCATTACCGTCTACCTTGCTGCTATACCCTAAAGAGCATGAAGCCTTTCATCTGGCTTGCAGGTGAAATCTTCCATGTGTATTCTCTCCACCTTTAGAACATGAAATCCTTGAGAGTAGGGGCTGTCTTACTTTTCCATTTATATCGCCAGCACTTAGCCCCATGCTTTGTATATAGTAAGCACTTAATAACTACTTTATTCATTCATTCGTGTATATGTGGATTCATTCTTCCACAGTTAGTCTCTAGCATGGAGGTGATCATAACTTCTTGTAAAATAGGCTTACTGTTGAAGGACCAGTATAACTGAGCTCAGAGAAGTTCATCACCAGAATGTTGGCCACAGAGTGATTGTTTACATCCATAGTAACTCATAAAGAATGCTTACTAAGGAGTGTGAGTCCTCTGCATCAGAAGAGGGAATGCTTATGCTTGTGAAATTATAAATCCTTGGGGTATTGACATAAAAATGAGTGTATCACACATATGTATGTGCATTATGGATGTTCTAAAACTCACTGATTATTATAAAAATAGGGCTTCATATTCCACCAAGTTTCATTTATTTGGCCTGAAAGCTTCTAACTTTTAAACTGAATCCAAGTGTGAACACTAGCAATTTAGTATCTCTTAAAACTTATCTGTTCAGAATGCATGAATATTCTTCCACTGGAGGGATAATAGGAAAGTAAATTAATTATATTTTAACTTTCCAATCTCATTTTCACTTTGCAAGAACTGTGCAGTATAACTATTAACCTTTCATTTTAAATGAAAAATTTAAAGAATTACCATGAGGTAATTTCAAACTACAACAAAAAACCACCACATATCATGTATCCCTCCTTGCCAAAAATATTATCCTGAAGTGTAGATCTCCTCAGCATTGAACAGGAACACTTTTAATGGCCCTTTTCAATTTGATTCACAAGTATTCAAACGGAGCTCCTCATAAAAATGACTGTTACTGAGCTTGGGTATTTTTAAAAACAATCCTTGTTTGAATCAACTTCTTTTTCTGATAAAGCTGAAGAGAATTAAAATTAATCTTCGATCTCTTTAATCCTAAAATAAAACAAACAAAAAGTTATCCCTGAACCTTCCACTCCAGTCAACCATTATTTTACCCCTATATTCCCCTTCCCTGCTAAACCTTTTTGGAAAACTGGTCTCATTTCAATGTCTCTACTTCCTCTCAACCCATTCTGTTCTGAAATATTTTAAAAACTGGCTTACCCACTCACCCTTCCCTGCCTTGAAGAAACCCATTTAGGAGGCAATTAGGTGCCACAATAGATTGAAATCTGTGTCTGGAATCTAGAGGACCTAGGTTCAAATCCTGTCTCAGACACTCATTAGCTATGTGACCCTGGGCAAATCACTTAAACGCTGTCTGCCTCAGTTTCCTCAACTGAAAAATGAGGATAATAAAGCATCTACTTGCCTGTATGGTTGTGGAGATCAAATGGCAGATTTATAAAGTCCTTGGAATTAGGGCTTAATAAATACTTTTTCCCCTTCCCTTTTCCCCTGCCCCTCACCACTTTATTGAATTGACTCTCTAAAAGGACATCAATAATTGTTTGATCACTAGTTGTAATGTCTCTTCCCCCACTGCCCAACAGTTCTTATTCTCTTGGACTTTTCTATAGCATTTTTCAGTGTTCATCATACAGTTACTACTGGATATTCCCTCTTCTTACTTCACCGACAGATATCACAATCTCCCACTTCTCCTACATCTCTCACCATTCCTCCTCTGGTTCCTTTACTAGTTGTCCTCTCCCCAGGCCTTGCACTGAGTATGACCTCATGCTCCATCTTTCATACTTTTCTCTTTCTATATCATCTGCCTTGTTCATCTAATTTGTTCCCATACTTTCATCTATACTTTCTATAAGCATGATCTCAGTAAGAGTTAACATGCATATAGTGTTTAAAGTTCTGCAAAGTGATTTGCATATATAACTTCATGTGATCCTCCTACCTGTGAAATAGATACTATTATTGTCTCATTTTACAGATAGAAAAGCTGAAATTCAGAGAAAGGAAGTGTCTTGCCCTAGGTCACACACTAACAAGGCAAGATTTGAACTCATGTCTTCCTGATTCCACATCCAGCTCTATATCCACTGCACCACCAGCTAAATCTCCATTGCTGACATTAATCCTGACCTTCTAGTCAACCAAAATTCCAACTGTCTAGAGAACATTATCACCTGAATGTCTCACCAGCCATTTAAATGCAATGTCTCTAAAGTCAAATTTATTTTCTTTTCCCCTAAACCTGCTTATCCTTCTGACTTCAAAATTTCCTCCAGTGTTACCACCATTGACAGTTTTCATTATCAAAACTTCATCATTTTCTTAGACTTATATCATCTTTACTTGACGTATAGTAATTGCTTTATAAATGTAATAATAGCAGTTATTACCATAATAATAATTATTGTCATAATTGTTCTTATTATCATCATCATCTTTGTCCCCTTCATTTCCCTCACCTCTTGTATTACTAAATCTTGTTAATTTTACTTAATACTATCTCTTGCATTCATCCCTTCCATCAATTTCTACTGCAGACACCCTAGGTTTGGTCCCCATCTCATCTGCTAGGACTATGGCAGGTCTCCTAACAGATCTTCCCACCCTCACTCTTTCCCCTTCATTCCAATCTTTTATACTACTGACTGTATGACTGCTCTTCTTTATGTACAGAAGTAGCTGTCTACCTGGCTCCTTTCCTTCAAAATGTCTTAATGTTTTGAAAACCTCCTTACCTCTGTTGATTATTTCTAATTTATCCTGTATATATCTTATTTGTACATAGTGGTTTACGTGTTGTCCACCCCATCAGACTATGAGTTCCTTGATAGCAGAGACTGTCTTTTCTCGTTCTTTGTATCCCCAGCAATTAGGGTAGTGCCTGGCATAAATTAGGCACTAAAGTGTATACTGACTTACTGACACAGAACTTAAGCCCCCTCCCCCCTAAAAAAGAAGGGAAATGGAACAAGCATTCAGTAAGCACCTACTATGGTCAAGGTGTCAAGATACTATTAGGAGACCCCCCCCCCTCGTTTCCCAGAACTAAGGTCCCAGCAAGCAAGCTGTGTCCTGAGCTGGGCATGACAACAATCCTTTGCTTTCACCCTCTGAATGAGCCAAGCCACAGCAAAATACATAATTCTTTTATTGCTTTGATCAGCACCAGGTATTCTCTTAGCTTGGACAAGCCACTAGTACACCAATGTTCCAGTCTTGAAGTCCTGCTATGAATAAACTTGTTTCACTGTTGCTGTTCTCCCTCATTGTCAGGGCTATAACTCACTGGGTGTTGAACATTGAGATTTGCCCACACTAAAGCAGGTCCCTTGCTGGGGGGTGAAGCAGCACGTTTGTCTAGTTTCCCTCCTTGCTTAGAAGCTGTTTCCCTCACTATAGAAACTAAACTTGTCTTAGTCTCTGCACAGTTGTTCTTGCCTGCTCTATTTGGCTTCAGTCTGCACAGGCCAAGAGGTTTGGTCCAGTTGACAAAGGCAATGAACAACTCTATGAGTTCAGTTCTGCTATCATCTTCATTAGAATTGAAGAGACTGAGACAGATAGAAATGAAGTGACTTCAGAGGGAGAAATGCATGCTTATATTTTATTCTCTTACTTGACTGACATTCATGAGAGCAGAATCCATGCCTCATCTAAACCTTGTACTTTCCCTTCCCCACTACCTAACACATTGCCTTGCACACAGAAGACATTTAATAAATATTGATTCTTTAAATGACATGGAATTGAACCGTGAAATGTGTTCATTAAACTACATTTCATAAGTTGGGTTTTTTATGCTATTGTCTTTGTATTGTGCAATGCTGAAATATCTTTGTATTTTTTAATCACAGTCAGGATTATTAAGCAGACACAAAGTTCCCTCCTTTATAGTGCTGGGGAGGCTGTCTGGGACATTCACTTCTAACTGTGTACACATTGAAGTCTTCGCTACTTGCATATTATAAGCCATCTAAGACTGGGCAGAGAATTAGGCTGATTCCTGGACTGAGGGAAAAGGTAACTTTCACTGAAGAATTGTGCATACGTGGATGTCCCAACAGGCAGGAACAGGAAGAGGCATAGATCAGAAAGGAAAGGGGCTGATCCCTAATTTCCCTATTATATGCCCTTTTTCTTTCTCTTTCTCTTTCTATATCTATTTCTCCCTGTCTGTCTTTATCTCTATCTCTGTCTCCCTCTCTCTCTCTTTCTCTCTCCCTCTCGCTTTCTCTTCTTTCCTGTTGTCTCTCTGTCCCCAGCTGTTGGAAAGCAGGTAGGACTGGGAACATGTATGGGAGGCCAAATAACAAAATTTTAGCTTCAGTATTACGGGCTACATCAAAGGCTTCAGTACCCTCATCGAGTCCAGAAGAATCCTGGTGATGTTAATTTTAGTTGGTTTCCCATTATTCAATTTTCTGGGGCAGCACAGAGCCAGAGGTAAGTACTTCCAGCACAAGAGAAAACTAAATTAAGTTCTTAATCTTACCCTTGGTCAATCCAGAAAGATCAGATTCAGTCAGTAAATATAAATGCTGCATGGAAAACCATTCCATCTGACAATCATTTATATTATGGGGAATTAGCAGAGGATGATGGCACAATGAAGAATTCAACAGGTAGGTAAATTGATGGAATTAGATGAGACTTACTGATACTTAAACCACATGTCACCATCTCTCCAGGAATACTTACTATCTCTAGTCTTTTTCCAGCTGTCTCTGTGAAGGTAAGTAGTGATTCTCCAGATCATGTGGAAACAACTGATCTGAGCCAAAAGACAGTTGCTCTTCCCATAGAGAATTTCATTTTGATGCCAAACATCCTTCCCCATAAAACCTTATTGATTCCCTCTTACAAGTGCAAGTACAAGTCATGCCTACATTCAGATTTCACTAATAGCTGTGTCACCAGGACCCAATACTGAGTCTTTCACTTGGCCTTCTTCCACCAACAGGAGCATGCCCACTGATTTAAACCAGACTCAAAAGACAATCATCATATAGCCCATTCTCAATTTCACAAAACAATATGAAATCTTCTCAAACATATACAACTTTCAAGAGAACCAAAATTTTGGAGTACTATTTGGGACCATTCTTGGAAGGAGCCCAGGAACCATTTTATTCAGCTCACTGGCTTCTTAATGTATGGGAAGAGAAAAAAGGAATGTGTTTCCCTACTAACAATTTAATGACTACAGGAATAAAACAGACTCTACTTGTCTACTCCTCACCGGCCAATTGCTACCTTGGAATCCTTTACCCAGGGGCTTTTCTATCCTCATTAGTGACTCCCCCTCTAAGACCTACCCTCTAAGACCTAAGACTCAATCTTTTTTTAGCTTTGAAAACAATATATAGCAATTGTTATACAGTACCTATTACATATGTAGTATTTATTACAAAGGTTTTTTGGAAATGAAAATTTATTGTTTTATATTTAATCCTCTTCTAAGTATTGCTGTGTAGATGTCAGTGTTCTTTCCCTTGCTATGTGTTTAAGTTTTTTCCAGTTATTTACTTTTCAAATAGAATTTTATTTTTTTGAATTACATGTAAAGATAATTCTTTACATTATTTCTTATAAAATCTTGAGTTCCAAATTTTACGTCCTCTCTCCCTGCCCTCCCCTTCCCCAAGATGTCAAGCAATCTGATATAAGATATACATGCTTCACCTTGATCTTGCCTGGACCCTGCCTCCTTCCCCTTGACTAGTACATCTCCCTCATTCCTCTTTCCCCCCTTTTAATAACTTTGTGTATGCTGTCTTACCCCATTAGAACATAAGGGCAGAGATTTTCTTGTTTAGATTTGTGTCTCTAATGTTTAGCACATTACTTAGAGCACTTAATCTAAATGTCTATTTGTCTAACTAGTTAGCTAGAAGCAGATGAAACTGAAGCCAAGGTACAGGAGAAGTTTCAAGGCAAGGTAAAGAGAGATGACAAAGAGAAGATGTGCTCTTGGTTTTGAATTTGGCCCACAACCAACCCATCTTCCTCAGCCTTTTCAATACTGTTGCCTTAGATGTGTTGGTTGCAGGTCAAAATTCAAAACCAAGGGAATCTGTCAAATGTTAGGGACCTCAAATGCAGAGACAGGAGGAGAGTTAATAGGTGGTCAGAATTCAAGATAAGATTAATTTTAAAAAATTCAGTGGCTCGTCTGCCTTGTCCTGCCTGGCATTGACCTCTGACTGTCCCAGGAATGTTGGCACAGCCACCTAATGACACAATCACCCTTGTTAAGTTGAGATCTATTCAATGTAAGCTTATTCAATGTTCCCATTTGTATATGAATGGCCCTAATACAAAGGGCAGACTGTTACATGGAATAATGCAATATTCAAACTGTCAAGATAGAGATCAATTAAATAGCAATGGAGAGATACAAGGTGGTTGTAAATAGACTACAAGCTACTACCAATGTATGGTTGTGGACATTCACATACACATGTATGCATAGACATATGTTTCATGAAATAATACAATGTTCAAACTATCAAAATTATAAGTCACCCAAATGGTGATTGGGAGATTCATGGTGGGTTTAAATAGACTGAAAGATGTTACCAATTATGAAATACATGCAAGAAAATGAAAAAATCTAACATCTGACTTTTATGATCTGAAAAGGAGATGGTTAACCATATAGCCAGATTAAAGAGTAAAGAGCAGCAGAAAGAGATTTTATGTGCTCCATCGGTACCCTAGTAAGTAACCTAAAGGAAGGTTCTCATAATTGTGATGGACATTCTAGGGGAGATTTATATTAGCACATGGAAAAGAGTTGTGTAGGATAAGAAACAGGTAATAAGTAGTTGACTTCCACCATTGGAGGAGGTGTTTACACTGATGAATCCACAAATCTATTGAAATATGTCATAAACATTCTTGTTGTTCATATACATACAAATGATTTTGGGTATATGTTCATTTATATTTATATATGTGCACATATGAATATACATGTATTTATACACATGCATATGTGTATTATATTTTTCTAGGGAAAGTCACAGTAGTATATTATAGGGTCATTATTGGCAGAGTATATTTTTGGTTTTATCTTTGGAAATGTATGCACTTAGACAACTGTGTAACCTTGGTAATAAAATTATGTCAAGTAGAAGCTATGAATAGTGACCACATTCTGTCTCTTCCCATTGATATATACATACATATGCATAGATCAATACATGGAAGAATTAACTCTAGCGTCATTTTTTTAGGACAAATAAGGGGCCATTAATCTTTTCTGGGTGCATATGTCTCTTAACTGACATTGCCACAAGCCATTCAGGTCATGGAATGTGTCCTTTTTAGAGTACTGAATGCCATGCTAATAAATTTATTACATTTATAGAGTGATCTATTATTTACAAAGATTGAGGTAAACCTATTGTCTCATTTAGCCATTACAGCAACCCAATGAAGAAGAGAGTGTAGATATCTATTATCAATCTCCATTTTAAAGGTAAGAAAATTGAAGTTGAGAGAATTTAGATATCTTACAGTAGTAAGTCAAGGATTAAGTTTCCATCTGCTAACAGCAAATGCTAGGCTTTTCCCATGGCACCACACTACCTCCCCAAAACTGCTTCACCCTAAATATTTAAGATATAATTCATGATAAACAATGTGAAAAGCCATTTGGGAATGAAAACTTTAAAGTTCTGGGTGTGTAGAAGAAACTTGGATGGCTGAATATTGACTCTGGTCCCAAGGGGTTTGAGCTTCCTAGGGAGAAATGTGTATAAGGTTAAGAAGCTCAGACTGAAGCTCAGTACAGATAGAGACATCTTATCTCCATTCACAGGGAAGACTAGGTAAGTTATTTTGCAATTCTGTTTACTTTCTAATTCCCAGGCTTACACTTCAGAGAAAATTCCTTGAAGTGCTCCTGTGGAAAGGTGATGATTTTCATTTTCAGGCCTCTCACCACTAAGAAATAAAGAAATATTAAATGCCCAATCTGTTATTTCCTCTCCTTTCCCATTCCATATATGCATAGCAAGCCATGAAGTTTGAGGGGGAAACATAGTGTTAGCAAGTGTGTTATTGAGGAAAGAACATTGAACCTGAATCCAGGAAGCCTGGGCTCTGATCCTGGTGAATCATTAAATCCCAAATGACCTAGAGCAAGTTGCTTTCCATCTCTAGGCTTCATTTTCCTCATGTCAAAATGGTAGGCATTCTATGATCTTTGTAGAATAAAATAGCAGAATTTACATCATCCTTCAGGGTTTTTACAGAACTTTACAACTTCTTTGATTATTCTTCAAGGTCTGTGAGACAAGTACTGTAATCTCTATTTTACAGAAGAGGGAACTGAGGCACAGAAGTTAAGTTACTTGTCCAGGGTCACACAGGTATCAAATGTTGATGAGGGAAAATTTAGTTTTTTTCTGACTTGAAGTTCAGTATTCTTTCTATCGATGCTTTACTGCTATAGCCCAATTTCAACTTCGAAACTTCTTTTTGTACTTGGGATTCTTCTTTGCTGCACTTAAATACTTTAAGCGCTTCTTTTTCCAAACGATAAACACAGAATTTGACCTCTGTGGGAGAATCACTCCTGAGTGACAGAACTCTGCTTATGCTTGTTTGAGTATTTGACAAAGATTTACTTTAATTTTACCTAATTAACCTAGTTGGTGTTTCATTCATGGGTAAGACTGATGGCAAACATCATTGTCATGTAATGGCACATGGAAAAGAGATTACAATTGGGCTATCTGGTCACAGGGGCTAAACTAGAAGAAATTTGGGTAGAAGCAACATTAGGGTGCAGGGGTGGGGGACAATTTCATAGAAGAATATTTTAATTTCATATTAGGAAAAATCCCCAGCAATTAGAGTTCTCCAAAAGTGAAGTGGGCTATTTTGGGATGCAGAGGTTTTGCTTTAGTAAAGATCTTCAAAAGAAAGCTAAATAGTCACATTTCTTTTTTTTTTCTTTTTTTTTTTCTTTATTTATTTTTAGTTTACCACACACGGTTCTACATAGTTTTGAGTTCCAGTTTTTCTCCCCTCCCTCCCCCCTCCCTCCCCAAGATGGCATGAAGTCTCATATAACTGTCATGTATAACTTCGCATTGAATTAATTTATGCTCTAGTCAAGTCGTGGAGAAGAATTTTGACCAGTTGAATGAATCATGAGAAAGAAGAAATAGTCACATTTCAAGGAACGCTTTACAAGATTGATCAGATACAGATACAAGCTATGAGTTCTCCAAGATCTCTTCTAATACTGAGGTTCTGTGATTCTACAAGTACAACTTTCTTGCCACCATCCATTAAGAAAATGGGAGATTTAAAACCTATAGGTTTTAAAGACCTATTTAAAAACCCAGTAATAAATTCTGAACAGTTGCTGGAGCAATAAGAAACTGCTTAACATGCATACACAGGATCAAATGAATTCTAGGAAACTTCCTAACCACAGTAGTTATGTAAAGTGTTGGAAAAGGTAAAGTGTTCAGATCAGCAAAAATGTTTGATCTGACAAGAGGCCAAAAGGTTTTAATTTGTGCCCAGTTCCATAGGGCATTCTGTAAAGAGGTTGACTGTATTTTCTTTCCCCTTTTCTCCTTAGTCTCATTTACTATTGAAAGAAAACCTCATTGAAGCTTGCTTCTGAGTTGCTTTGGCTCCCTTGGATAGATTGTAACTAAAAAGAATCACAAAGGATTCTGAGCTAAGGAGACTTCAAATATCAGACAAGGGGGCCATATTTAGTTCTTCCTTTTCCATAAGAAAAATTCTTATTTAATATGGACTGTGTATGAGATCACCAACTTCTACCATAGCATAAGGAACTTGTTGCCATGGCAACTTTATAAAACCTTCACAAAAATAGATGCTATAGCTGTCCTTGGACACTTGCCATGTCTATGCAGTCTCCAAATAAGTCATCAACTGAGTTAAATGTATGGGGAAGGGGGTGGAGAAAATATTGGTTTTTTTTCTTTGTTTATTTTAAAATTCTGAGTAGGTTAGTTTGCCTGCTTGAGACAATCAATTCTATTGTGATCTTCACAGCTAACGATGTCTCCTTCTCAAAAAGGGAGATGCCAAGAGGCACTGATAATACAAAGGAAACAATTAAATATGCCTGGCCCTCAAGATTATGTTTCATTAAAGTGAATTAAAGAGCAGAGTAATTTTTTTATGGTTATATGAATCGAACACCTAGCAAACCAGCTGACTAATAGTAGGCACCTAGTGCTTTCCAACTTAAACTGAATGGATGACCTGAGCTGATACTGACCTATAGTAGGAGATGGGCTTGGCATGTAAAGGGACTGACTTTGTTTTTATCTTTTTCAAGGACCCCTGAATGGCCAATAAATTGTTATAAAATTGGTCTTTACAGGAAACTCTCTCTGAAGCATTCTCACCAATATTCACATAGAAAATGATTATAGGGTGGACAACTGAATGTAGCATTTTAGATCAAAGTAAGGGTTATTTATCCTTAATTAGTATGAAATGAACTTAACTTGAAACATTTTTTTAAATAAATTTCTTTATTTATTTTTGGTTTACCACACACGGTTCTCCATAGTTTTGAGTTCCAGATTTTCTCCCCTCCCTCCCCCCTCCCTCCCCAAGACGGCATGGAGTCTCATATAACTGTCATGAATGACTTTGCATTGAATTAATTTATGCACTAGTCAAGTCATGGAGAAGAATTTTGACCAATGGAATGAATCATGAGAAAGAAGAAACAGAACCAAAAAAAAAACCCAAAAACAAAAACAAAAGAGAAGCAGGAAAGGTGAGCATGTAGTGTGCCTCAGTCTGTATTCAAACTTCGCAGTTCTTTGTCTGGATGAAGATAGCATTCTCCATCGTGAGTCCCCTGGAGTTGTCCTTGCCCCTTAGGTTGCTGAGAAAAGCGCAGTATGTCAGGGTTGGTCCTCACGGAATCCACATATCTGTGGCTGTGCACAACGTTCTCCTGGCTCTGCTCCGCTCTCTCAGCATTATGTCGTGTAGGTTTTTCCAGGTTGTTATGAAGTCTGCATCATCCCCATTTCTTATGGCACAATAGTATTCCATCACCTTCATATACCACAGCTTGTTCAGCCATTCCCCAATTGATGGGCATCCCTTTGCTTTCCAATTCTTGGCTACCACATTTTAAAGCTGACATGCTATTCGGTCAAGAACATAACCATATTTGTGACAATACTATCCATAGGAAACCAGTTATAGTGATAATGCAAAAGAAGTTTTATTAAAATAGAATCTCTTATTTTATTTCTATCTGGAGAAAGAAGATCTGGGTTCAAATTCTACTTCCGCTACTTTCTACCTGTGTGATTTTAATAGTCATTTCTGTTTTTGGAGGCTGAATTTTCTTAACTATTAAGTGAGGGGGTTGGAGTATATGACTTTTAAGGTACTTTTAAGCTCTAAATCTGTGATCCTAGCAGCCTTAAATGAATTTTTTGGCTAGTAATCCCATAGAATATCATAAGTTTTCCCTAAAGTATCTCTCCTTTCTGCCTCACTAAGAGTTAAGAGAAGCAAGATTTGTCTGAACATTAAGTTTTATCCATTACTGACTGTATATCCTTTCCTGTCACCCAGTGGATTTGAGCTTCAGAATCCTATTAACTTAGCATTCCTGATTTCTAAATCTATAGACACGGGCAAATATGATTATGTTCTTGACCGAATAGCATGTCAGCTTTAAAATGTTTCAAGTTAAGTTCATTTCATACTAATTACGGATAAAAAAAAACCCTTACTTTGATCTAAAATGCTACATTCAGTTGTCTACTCTATAATCATTCTCTATGTGAACATTTGTGAGAATGTTTCAGAGAGAGTTTCCTGTAAAGACCAATTTTATAACAATTTATTGGTCATTCAGGGGTCCTTGAAAAAGATAAAAACAAAGTCAGTCCCTTTACACGCCATGTCACTTGGGGACTTGTGTTGTTTTTGTGTTTTTCTTTCGTTCTCAAAGAGGACTATGGCATCAGGGAGATGATGACACCACTTGCAGTTGACTTTGATTTGAGTGAGGGAAGGCTGTGCAAAGACCTGGTGACTTGAAACACTGATGAATATATCACTTGGTTCCTCTCATTAGAGTATACAGGCAGATTTCTGCACCATATAAATAATTCCCTAAAAATTCGAACTATCCAAAAGTGACTGTGCTGCCTTGGAAGAAAATTATTCATAATCGGTTATTCAATGTCAATCAATCAACAAACATTTATTAACTTTCCATTGTATTTTGGGGTGGCTACATGTCTTAGTGAGTTGAAATCTGGCCTCAGATCCTTAATAGCTGTGTTACCCTAGGTAAGTTGGTTAACCTTTGTTTGCCTTAATCCACTGGAGAAGGAATGGCTAGCCAGTACCGGATCTTTGCCAAGAATGGGGTCACAGAGTCAGACATGACTGGATGACTGAACAACATGTTCTGGACGCTATGTAGTAGGTCCTATGACACAGGTGCAAAGAACAATATAATCCCTTCTTCCAAAGTGCTTACAGTCTAATTTGGGAGAGATCATAGATATAGGAATGTATTCATAAAAATATAGAATGAATAAATAATATGTACAAAGTAGTTGATTTCTATCTTTTGACTTTGCATCACTTACGTCTCCCAATACATTCCTCTCCCTTCATCTGTCCATATTGGGCCCTTTGTTTCAAAGGGAGGAAGGGAGAGAGTTCAGGCCAATCTTTTTGTGCATCCTTTTCTATCTTATTCACGATTACTGTATTCAGCAGACACCTCAGATCTGCTTGGTCCACATTGGTGCCTTTGAAGAAAGATCCCTATTGAGTATAAAACATTTATTTCTTTTCATTAATTAATTAATTTCTAAAAAGGCGATAGTGATAAACAGGGTTGCAAAGAGTCAGACATGACTGAAAAACAACTGAACAACAATCTCTTAGAAATCAAAATAAATAAGAAATTGATTGACTAGTGAAGCTGATTGTTGCATTCCTATTGGTACTTTTTTTTCTTGAGAAGTTATCAATAAAATATGTAGTTAGATTCAAGGAGAGTGGGAATTTTTTGTTTTTGTTCCTTGAGATGTAGAACTGACCTTAATTTCCAAGCTAGAATTTTGAATCAAATTTCAAAGCTAAAAGCACAATTTAGAATGAAAAGAAAGGAGAAAATTTCATCAGAGCACTAGAAATGGTTCAGGTAGTGTTAGCTCTTTCTGACTCCTTTGCCGTGGTGAAGCTGGTAGCTTACTTTTCTTTTATTAGTTGAGGTACCAAGTGCAGAATTTTCATAAGGCAGGAAATATGCCATAAGCCTTTAAGAGTACTAAATAAGGCAATAAGCCTTTAACAGCAATGCTCTCCCTTTGCATCTCTTCCTCCTGACATCACTCAAGTCCCAACCAAAATCTCACTTTCTAGGAGAATCATTTCCTAAATGCCTTTAATTCTAGTTCCTTACCTTGTGGGTTATTTTGATTTTTTCCCGTATGTAGTTGTTTGCATGCTGTCTCCCCTATTAGACTTTGAGCTCCTTGAGAGCAGGGAGTCTTTCATCTTTCATTATATTCCCAGCACTTAACAGAGGCCCTGGAACATATTAGTCACTTTATAAATGTTTATTGACTGACAAATCTCACTCTGTACCAGTTCATACAAATTTTCCTTTCTTTCTCTGAATTCATTCCTTTTGTCATTTATTATGGCAAAATAGTATTTCATTATATTCATGCGACTTAATTTATTCACCTGTTCCTTACTTGGTGTGAATCCACTTTGTTTCCAGTTTTTTGCTACAACAAAAAAGTGCTGCTATAAATATTTTTGGTTGATACATGAAATTTCCCCCTTAGGGGGTATATGCATAGCAGTGTTATTTCTGGGTCAAACAGCATTAGAGACTTGCCAAGGTCAAATAGGTAGTAAACATAATTTTTCCAAACTTGCTATCCAGAGTGGCCCTGCAATTAAGAGTTCTATCCAGAGTGCCTTAGCATATCTGTCTTCTGAAATGCTGTACAATTATTGTCATTTTCTATTTTTGTCCTCTGCCAATCTTATTGGTGTGAAGTGAAATCTTATTGTTAATTTAATTTACTTTTCTCTTATTACAGATTTGGAGTCCTTCTCATATGGTTGTCATTAGTTTGCATTTCTTCTTTTGAGAACTAACTCAATATCCTTTGATCATTTACTGGAGAATAATTCCTGTTCTTATATATTTGTTTCAATTCTCTATATATCTTGAAGTGCAGAACAGATACATTTGCTATAGATTTCCCCTTCATCCCCCTGCCTTCATTAACCATTTACTTTTTACTTCTTGCTACATTGATTTTGCTTGTGCAAGAATTTTTTTAAGGCATTCTTCTCCTCATTGGCTTTTTGGACCTCTTTTGCCATTTGGGTTAGTATATTTTTCTGTATTCTTTGGAGTCTCCTTTAGCAAGCTGTTGACTCGCTTTTCACGGTTTTATTGCATCACTCTCGTTTTTTTCCCCAATTTTTCCTCTACTTCTCTTACTTGATTTTCAAAATCCTTTTTCAGCTCTTCCATGGGCTATGGACTAATTCATATTTTTCTGGGAGGCTTTTGATGTAGGATCTTTGACTTTGTTGTCTCCTTCTGGTTGTATGTTTTGATCTTCTTTGTCACCAAAGTAAGATACTATAGTCTGAGTTTTTTTACGCTGTCTGCTCATTTTCCCAGCCAATTACTTGATTGAGCAATTACTTAGCTCTTTGTCAAGGCTGCTTCCAGAGTAGAGAGTGCTCTGTCCTAAGCTTCAGGGGTTTTGCACAGCTGTTTTCAGAGCTACTTCTAGGCACCTGTAAATTTTCAGTTCTTCTGAGGTGGTATGATCCAAGGAGAGGTGTTTACTCCTCTCCTGGCCTGTGCTCTGGTCTGTGAGTGATCTTAAGAGCTCTTTTCTGCCTTGGAACTGTGAGGAGGACAACCTCTCCACTGCTACCATAAGCTGCCACACCAGCACTCCTCCTTACCCCAGGACTGTGACCCAAATCCAAGCAGGGCAAAGCAAGAGAATCCTGCCTCAGCACCAGCAAAGAGATCCCTGCACTCTCACTGTGATCAGCCACTTGATCTCCCTACTGTCTGTGGGCCTGGAGATCCAGAAGTAGCCATGGCTGCAGCCACCTCTGCTGCCCTGGAGCTGAGGCCAGATCATGCTCTTCTCTTACCCAGGTCCAACAGAGTTTCCCACTGACCTGCTAAGTTGTCTTTGGATTTTGTAGGTTGAGAAGTCTGGAAACCACCACAATTGCAAGTGATTCAGTCCCCTGAGGCCTGCTCTGTCTGGTCTGCTCCCCCAAGTCTGTGCCGTCACAGCCCATGCTGGGCTCCACTCCACTCCCAGCACTATGAGATGGAAATTCCTGTCAACCTTCCAGGCTGTCTTGGGCTGAAGGCTTGTTTTACTCTGTAATTTTGTGGTTTCTCTACCTCTAGAATTTGCTTAGAGTCATTTTTTACACTAATATGGAGGCATTTAGGGGCGAACTCAAGCAAGTCCCTGCTTTTAGTCCACCATCTTGGCTCTGCTCCCTGAGAAAGAATTTTTAAATGGTATATTGTAAAACATGTCTATTTTCTCTCCTATGATATTCTCTATCCCTTGTTAGGTCAAGAACTGTTCCCTGATTCGTAGTTGGGAAAGGTCTTTTCTTTCAATTGCTGCTCATTTGTTTATGATGTGACCCCATATACCCAGGCCATGTGTCTTTCCATTTGTAGTTTACTGTGGTATAGGAGAGGAGATCTATCTAAGCCAGATGTTTGAACACACAGCTCACAACATTCCCTTGAGTGCTTGTATACAAAGTATAATTGGGAAACATTTAACAAAATAAATAAAAATATAATAAACATATATGTTTTTCAAGTCAATATGAAGTTGACAGGAATAGTTGTGTATAGGTTAGTTGGCCTCATTTCTATTTAAGCTTGACACCACTGTTCTAAGGCTTTAATTAAGTATATAAAATTATGGCTTGTGTCAAAATGCATTCACACACTTATCTGGATGGATTTAGATTTTTAAAAGAAACAGTTGAATTCAGTTATTATTCAATTTATATATGGAAAGGACCTTCTAATCTTCTAATCTAATAATCTCAGTTTACAGATGAAGAAACAGAGAACCAGGGAGTTGAAACTGTCTTCCTTAGATAAAGTCTCAGAAGTGGTAAGTAGCAAACATGAGACTGAAATGCGAGTCTCCTTCTTCCAAATCTGTAATTCATTAGTATACCAGTTCTCCCTTTCTAATCAACCAGGTACTTTTATAACAACGAGTTTGCATGAGTTTTTCTTCATTTTAGTTTGGCCCTGGTCACAAATAGCCATTACTATCCTAGGGACTTTGTTAAATTAGCACATAAATAAATGTGTATCATTTAAAAATAGATCCACTTTAAACACAATGAAGTGCCACAGGTTCATCAGGAATGAAATTTTGGCTCAAAGAGAACAGTCCAAAATTCACAAGCCAATCCTCCTAAAAACTTGTGTGATTCGATGTTGTTTATGGGTTGTTACGTTTTAAAACCCTATGCATTTGTGAGCCCTGAGAACTGCTCAAAAAATGATGACATTTTGGATCAAAATTGTGAAGATGCTGTGATTTTCTGAAGATGAGAATAAATATTTTAGTACCATTCAATTTAACTACCCAGATTTAAGAGGGCTATAGCCCATTAAAAAGTAATAATAACCATTTTTTTTCCATTTCCATGTCTCCTCCTTTTCCCATTGATGCTCCTATTCAATTGTATTTCAGGGAAGCTTTAGGGTCTCCTCTCTCTTCCCAACCTTTTAACTGCTGGCAGGTATATGCAGGACATAAAAACAATGTTACAACTCCAATGAAACCTCTTTACAGTCAACTTACAGTGAAATTGTTTAGAGTAGGATGGACAGAAAAAAATCTTGGTAGTTTTAAAGTCCTATAATGCTTCCTTAGCATTCTTCGATTTATATTTATCTATTTAGATGCCATGGTTATTCTGCTTATAGTAATCAACCAGTACACTAATCAATCAATAAGCATTTATTTAGTACCTACTGTGTTCCAGGTACAGTGCTAGATATTAGAGATACAAATATAATAAATGAAACAATCCATTCTTGAAAGCAAGGCCACGATCTAAGTTAATTTAAGTATCTGTACTTATTTGGCATTCTCAGCATCCTCATCACCATTGTCATCACTGTATTTAGTTTATCTAAGAGGGATATTTGTCCTTCTATTATCCCTACCTCCTACATCCACCATTCTATGCTCATTAATAGATTGCATTTATGCTGCAACTTCATTTTAGTAACAAAGATAGAAAGAGCACAGGGTCTGGAATCAGTGGACCTACGTTAAAATACCACTTCAGACATTCATGACTTGTGTGACTTTGGACAAATCATTTAAACTTCCTGGGCTTCAGTTCTTCAGCTATAAAATGAAGGGTTTGGGCTGGATGAGCTTTAAAATCTGTCCCAGCTCTAAATCTATGATCTTATGCTCTTCTGAAACAATGAACTGAGAAAATTGCCTACTAGGTACTAAAATGGCCACAGAATCTCTGAATTTCACAGTTGGAAGGGACTTCAGCAGCTATTAAGTCCAGCTCATACATGAAAGGAATTTTTACCATACCATACCCAGCCCATGACTGTCGAGACCCTGTCTTAATATGTCAAGTCCCTTGGTGTTCGGTTTGAGTGGTGGGTTCAATCAAGCTGGTTTTTTGACATGCATTGACAATGCTATCTCTTTGATGGACTTTTCGTACTTTTTTCGTTGGTGTCATGAACCCAAATGTAGCTGTAGAGTGACACAGACTTAGCAGAACACAAATTTTAAGCCATATTTGTAAGGCACAGAGAGGCATCATAAAACAATAGTGATAGTGATAATGATGATGATGAAAATGGTGATGATGTATAAAGCACTTTAACATTTGCAAAGTTTTTTTTTTGTTTACATTGTTTTATTTGGTCTTTACAACTGCCCAGTTAGGTGCTTCCATTATCCCCACTTTACTCATAATAAGAAATAAAGGTGAAGTAATGTGCTCATCATACCAGCTAATAATTGTCAGAGGTGGGATTTGTAGCCAGTTCCTCCTGACTCCAAGTCCCAGGCTTGTAATACTATTGTGAATTGAATTTGGGGGTGGGGAGTATCAAGGGATTTTGGCTACAGTCTAGACTCTGCTTCTCAGTCCCGGTACAATTTCTAAACAGTTTATACCACCTTTTTGACCCTTATTTTATTCACTTATAAAATTTAGGGATCTGTACCAAATGAAGTCCTAGGTCCCTTTCAGCTCTAATTTCTATGATCTGTTTTTAAAATTGTTATTTTTGTTCCTTAAATTATCCAGATAATTCTTGCATACTGCACACTTCATAGTTCATTAGTCTTATGTAGTTGAAGACATGAGCACAAAGACATCTAAGTTACCTATAATGCCATCTTTTCTTTTAGATTGAAGGAGAAATATTGGATTAAGAATTTTTTGCATGGTAGGCCTTGATGAACACAATCACATATCTTCATAATCTCTACCTGCATATTCAGTTGCATTAAAATTTGTTCATAATTACAGATGAAGCTATTAAATATACTTGCTGGACACAGCTTTGTTTAAAGACAAGAAAATTACTCCAGGGGCTGTGTGGCATAGTGAAGAGAGAGCTAGACTTGGAGTCAGTCAAAAAGCATTTATTAAGCATTTACTATAGTTACATGATATTGGGCAAGCCACTTAACCTCTCTCAAACTCAGTTTCCTCATCTGTAAAATTAGGATAATAATAGCACTTATCTCCCAGGGTTATTGCTGACATGCTATCTGTGAAGTTCTTTGCAAACTTTAAAGTACTATATAATTGCTAGTTATTATTACTTTTAAATACTACTACTACTACTACTACTACAGCTATTACTATTTAACTACTACTCCAACTATTACAACTACTACTGCTGTTGTTGCCACTGCTGCCAGATCCACAGAGGCTAGGATACTTAACTCCTTACCTTTCCTTAAGGGACCCTTTGACCTCGACTGAGGAATGTGGACTAGACCAGAGTCAGTTCTAGGAGAGCTTGGTCTCTAATGAGAAGGAAAAGAGGCTCATTTTACTCATAGTCTTCAAATCCTTAAACCTCTACCCTAATAACATAGCTACAGAAATTAACATGCTACCTGGTATACAAATTAGTAAATGTTTCTCTCTCTCTCTCTCTCTCTCTCTCTCTCTCTCTCTCTCTCTCTCTCTCGTCTGTTTCTCTGTCTCTATCTCTCTGTGTCTCTGTCTCTCTCTGTCTCTCCTTCCTCCGAATTCAGTGCTTAGTCCTATGACTTGGTCCTTTTCCCCACCACATAGAAATGATTTAAAAACAACTGGCCCACTTTCAATCGTAGACTCTTATGAAGCTGATGTAAGAAAGTAGGTAGCTAGCTGCATTTTTTTTTCTTTTAGTCTAGAATCAGAGAAGATGAGAGGGTGGGGTTATCCAACTTTTTCTGCCACATAAGCAATTGCATTTTCTCCACATGATACCAAGGCTCATTAACTCTGATTCTCTCATTCATCTCAAATTGCATCATTTATTATAATGGCTTAACCCAGCTGAAGTAGTCTTCTTACTAGAAACCCATCACTAGTCTCTGCTCCGGCTCCCTGGTAGTGTGTGAAATATGGACAGGACTATACCAGTTTCATGTTATTTCATGGCAGATGGTGGCTTAGCTATGGAAGCACAATTGATGGAGGGACGACTCAATCATTTCCCTAAATTGTCTGTTTAGATGGGATTCAAATAAGGAGAAGATATATTAAAAACTAGGTAGGCAAGTATTGCCTCACCAAAGTCTCTATTTAACAACAAAAGAATTCCTGAGAGTATTTGGGAGATCTTTCATCACCCTATTCTAGCAATATACCTTAGCCAATGTACCACAACCAAGTCATTAGTTCAGCCTTGGCTGAACTACTTTTCAAAATTATTCAAAATGGATTTTTGATTAGATGGACTCCTTTCCCCCCATCCCCTACACTCTTTAAAAACAGACTTCTCAGTGGAGTCCTTCCTACTTGCCACAGTTTGTGAAGCTTTCTGCTATGAAATACCTTAGACACCTGCACACTGTGAAAGATGACTCCTAATTTAGTATCCTGGATAATTTGGCTAAAAGACCTACAATGCTTATCTCTTAAAAATGAGCATCAGACTTTTTTGACTAACTTTAGCCTCTGAAAGTTCCTTGTTGCTAAAAGTTCAGGACTAATTGAAGGTTAAAGAAACCAGATCATTTTTTTCAGCTTCAATTCCCTCTACTTCAACAAACATTTATTATTAGTCATATCAAATGGTCAAGAGCATTACAGAAGTAGTAATACAAAATGGACAGAAAGTAAGACTTGAGGAGAAGAAGATTTGGGTTGAGTTCCAATTCTGACTCATACATATTAGCTGTGTGACCCTGGTAAGTCACTTAACTTCTCAGTGTGCCAAACAACTTTCAGGCTAAAGCTGCAGAGAAGATACTGGTATATCCATAGGAGTTTCCACACCTGGTAGTTCCCTCTATGAATAAAATGACAGGTCTATTCCTTATCTTCAAATGGTTAGATGGCTGCCAAAATGGCCTCTTTCACTTATGCCTTATTACATCACTTCTCCTTAATACAAGTGTGTGTGTGTGTGTGTGTGTGTGTGTGTGTGTATGTGTGTTTATAAAAACACCTATAACATTTAAAGAGTAGGTGAGTAGACCAAGTAGGCCTAAGGTTCACCAATCCCCCTGGCCCCTATTCTATGCACATCTATGACTATGTTCAAATGACTGCATGAGGTCCTGGGTATACAAAGGCAAAGATGAAATCTAGGCTCTGTCCTCAAGGAATTTCTAGTACATTCTAAATTGGATTGGGTTGGATGGGGGGATATAATAGGCATATAGGTAAATAAGCACAAGATAAACAGAGGAGGAAGAGAAGAGTAACAACTGTCAGGCAGGGCAGGGTGTAACAAGAAAGATCTTTCCATTGGAGGGAGGTCATGAGCCTAGCCTTGAAACAGCATTCTTAGAGGCAGAGGTGAGGAGGAAGAGCACTCCAGGCCTAAGAGTCAGCTTGTGGTGAAACTGGACAGACAGGAAGTAAGATACTCTAGTAAGATAGTTGTTTTTTTTTTTTTTTCTGGAGGGAAGAGAGATAAGTATTTGACATGAGGTCTATTGGGGGCCACTTAATCTAAGCCATTCCAATTTGTCAATACTTGTCAAAGCTTCTGCCTTACTGTTGTAAGTCTAGAGACTCCAGGGTCATTTCTATATAAGATATTGCATCAGAAGGGAAGTTCATGGAAACATATAAAAGAATGGTTTTAATAGTATTTGTACTAACTTCCTCACTGGGTTATTGTGGAAGAGCATTTTTGTAAATCTTGAAATTCTATAGACATAGTAAACTATAAACTCCTTTTGGTCAGGAGCTATATTTTGTACTCAAGATCATTGGATCAGAGGTCTAGAGCAGGAAGGGAAGTCATAGGCCATCTAGTCAAGCACATTTATTTTGTAGATGCAAGAACTGAGGCCATAGATGGTTTAGTGACTTGCCCAGGCTCAGGCTGGTAGTGATCATCAGAGGCAGGATTTGAACCCCAGACCTCCAACTCCAGAGTTAGTACTGTTTTCCCTATGCCACTTCTTTAGTGTTCTCCCACATGGCAAGGCCTGCTATACAATAAGCAGTCCCAGAAAATCTGTTTGCTTGATTCCTGATGTCTCCCCAAAAACAGAGGTTTCCTTTACCTGGTTGCATAGTAACATGGGGAAATGTTCTCCACAAGGATTCCTGGGCTCCGAAAGTTCATGAAGAAACACTGTTTGAGTTGGAATCGGATGAGACGTGGGTGTCAATTCCACTTATGATACTTGTGTGAACGTTAACAAATCATTTCACTTCTCTCACTCTACTTTCTCAAATGTAAGAAAGGGATGTTAGTATCTACCTCCTCAAGATGGTATAATAATAAAATGAGGTAATTTATATAAAATTCCTTTAAAAAAATTAGTTAAAGGTTCTCTATACATGTCACCATTGTTGTTATTAGAGAGTGCCCTTTTTCCATACTACTTGCTATAGGCTTATTTTAAGATAAGAGACAGCATGGTGTAGTAGACAGGACGTTGGACTTGGAGTTAGGAAGACCTGGTTTCAAATCCTCTGCCCATTACTGACTTGCTGTGTAAACATGAGTAAGTCACTCTCAGTATCTCCATCTGTACAACAGGGAAAATAATAGAACCTATCTACCAGGACTGTTGTGTTATAAAAATAGATAAAGTCTATAACACATTTTGCAAGCCTCAAAGCACTATACAAATGCTAGGTATCATTTTCACGTGAGAAATATAGACTTACTGGCCTGTTAGCTGTCTTCACAATCTAATTCTATGCTCTGTCTTTCCAACAATAACATAGTTATCAATAAACTTAAAAACCAAGATAGCACTAATAATGCTAAAAATTGCTATTTCCACTTCTATAACATTCCTCATATTCAGGCCTTTCTCTCCACTCACATAGTTATGACTTTCATTCAGGACCCTATCTCCTTTCACCTGGAATATATCCAAGACCTCTCAATAGGTCTGTCTGCCTCAAGTCTCTCCCCACTCTAGCTCATCCTCCACAGTCCAGCCAAAATGATTTTCTCTTTTCCTTATACATAGAATCCCCATCTCCCATCCCTGTGCCTTTGCCTTAATTGAATGAACCTGATTCTTTGCTTCTACTTCATAGAACCTTCACATCCTTCAGATATGAACACCACATTCTAAATGATGCCTTTTCTGATCTTTTTTCAGGTGCTAGGTCAGCCAGTGAATAGAGTGCTGAACCTGGAGTCAGGGAGACCTAAGTTCATATCTGGCCTTTAGGCAAGTCACTTAACATCTATTCACCAAAGTTTTCTCAACTGTAAAAGGGGGATAATAATAGGACCTATATCCCAGGGTTCAAATTTGAAAATCAAGTAGTGATAATACTTGTAATGCTCTTAGTAGAGTGCCTAGAATATGGTTGGTACTATTACTGTTTCAGGATCTTCTGTGTAAGGAAAAGTACATGTTTGGAAGCTCTGCTCTCCAATGCTTCTTCCCTACAGCTACAGAGGCTGTATTTAGCAATATTTGGACATGGAAATACAGAACTCCAAATTTTCCCTCACATAAACAGAAATACATTTAATAAATTCCTTGGTTTGGGACCATCCAGCCTCGTCTTGATCAGGTCGAAAGATGAGGCAATCATTACCTCCAGAGGTAAACCATTTCGCTTTTGCACGGTTTTATTTTGTTAAAATATTTTTTCTTCTACAGAGTAAATATTTTTCTCTCTGTGTCTTATGGTTACTTTTTCTATAACCAAGACCAATTCATTTAATTAATAAGTGCCTATTAATTGCTTGAAATATACTAGGTTCTGGGGATTTATGCAAATGTAACAATAAAGCAGCCCATTACCACAAGGAACTTATAAGCTCAAATACATTAAATACAAATTTCCATAATGTAAATACAAAGTAAATTGGAGGAAAGACATTTGTGGCTAAGGGATCTGCATTTGTTACATGAACTGAGCTTTGAAGAAAACCAAGGGTGTTAAGTGGTAAAAGTGAGGTTGGGATGTATTCTAGGCATGGGAGGAGGTGAGGTGGGGGAAGTGGGAGGGAGCATTTTCAAAGACACAGAGATGGGAAAATGAGATGTTTGAATCAGGAACAGCAAGTGAACTAGTTTGGTAGGAACAGCGTCTACCAAGGGAAGAAGTATGAAATCAGTCTATAAAGTCAGCCTGTAGCCACATTGTGAAGGGCTTTCAATGCCAAACACAGGAGAAAATATTTTAATCTAGAGGCACCACAGTGCCTTTATAAGGTGAATGACAAGGTCAAATCCGTGTTTTAGAAATACCCCTCTGGAAATGGATTAAAGATGGCACAAGATGGATTAAAAAGGGGAAAGACAGGAACCAGAGCAAACATGGACACCAATGGATGGAGGGGAACCGGATAGACAAAGAAGGGAGGACATTAAAGATATGGGAACAGCATGACAAAAGATGCAGAAGTAGTTAATTTCAACTTTCCTTATTCTACTTGGTATATTCGAAGTATTATTATGTTTAGTATTGTTAATCTGTTTGTGTATCTGTCTATCTCTGTGTATGTTTTGTGTTTTTTTATAAAGTATCTTAGCGGGATTATATACTCAAAAGATGAAAGTTTTCTTCCAAAGTGAAATAACCAGGGGAAAAGATTACATGTATACATATGCATATACATATATAAACATATATATATGTGGGTGTATATATATAATATATTATATATATGTATGCATATATATAATATGCATGTATGTATATATGTATATGCATATACATATATACACAAATACGCATACCTACATATAAATGAACACATGCAATGACTACAACAATGTAAGTGCAAAGAACAAAATAATCAAAACAGAATATTGTACAATGATAATAAACAAGTTTAGATACAAATGTTATGAGAAAACATCTCCTTTCCTTCTTTGTGAAGTTAGGGAATTATGGTATGGAGCATTACATATACTGCTAGACTTGGCCATATGTGTGTTAGTTTAGTTAAATTGCTTCTTTTTCTATTCCTTTTTAAATTATTATACTTTATTAAAAAGTGTTCTATTTTTGTCTTGGACAGTGGTGGAGGGATATACTGAGAAATGAAGGTGGTTTAAAAACAAAATAACATGGGCATGCTCCCCTACTCCACCCTCTTTAGTGGAGTACAGTTACCAATCCTGATAATATGTGAAAACATTTCTTCTACCATTTATGGCCCATCACTGGGTTGAGTCCTCCTGCTCAGTTGCTAAACTAGGACTCTATGAATATACTAAAGGGGTGACCCTCCCCACTCCCAGTTCTCCTCTTCCTTCTTGCCTGGGAAGTGTAAAGATTATTCAGAACTTCAACCAGGAATGAGGACACAGAAAGACAATAAGAAACATTTTTAAAGGAAAAGTCACACTTCTATGTTACTATATGTCCTGGGATTTAGCCTTCTTTGTAACATGTAACTGGTTACCAAATAAATACTGCAAAGAATGGCATTACAGACATACACTTACATAAGCATTTCTTGTGATGAATTAGAATGGAAACTCTTTGAGGACCGAGACTTAGTTTTTCTTTCTTTCCATGCCCAGTACCAATAGCCATTCCTTGCACATCATCAGAATTTGATGCACGCTTTTTGAATTGAATTGTTTCCTCCTGTAAGCTACATCTTATATGATTTTCTGTCCCCTGACCTCAATATTCCTCACTCTGTCTTAACCCCATGTTATACGCACACACACACACACACACACACACACACACACATACACACAAAACACATCTTATTTTATCTTTAATATCATAGTTTTCTTTCTTCTGGTGTCAAAGCAAATCTTAAAGGCTGTGATGGAGAGCTAGAGAGAGTTAAAAAAAAGGGATAGAGGAAATGACCCAAGTCTATTCACATAGCCTACAGTTTGCCACCACCATACCAAATATTTTTTTTTTTGAGATTTGTCAGTCTCTACCATCCTTGGGTTGGGAATTCAATTAGAAAAACATTGACATTTAAGTTTCTAGGGATATAAACAGTGGACAAAATCAATACAGCTTTATAAAACAAGGAATAAGAATAGTTCACATTTATATAATGCTGTACAGATAGAGATCACTTACCTAAACATACTAACTTTTTAATCTCACAACAGTTCTATAGAGAAAGTATTATTTGCCTTATTTTGCAGGTGGGAAAACTGAGATCCAATGAGAAAATGATTAACACAAGTTAGTTCAAAGCTAGACCAAAAAAAACCACATTTTCTGGACTGATTCTCAGCCAGACTTCTAAATTTGCCCTATAGTGAGCTGGAAAGAATACTGAACTTGAAGTCAGAAGAACTAAAATCTAAGTTCTGCTGCTTACTAGCTGTGTGACTTTGGGTAAGTCACAAGATCATGGATTTGGAGCTGGAAAGCCCCTGAGAGATCACCTAACTCAGCTCCCTTCATTTGATAGGTGAAGAGACTGGGGCCCAGAGAAGGTAAATGATTTGTCCAAGGTCACACAGCCAGTAAAAGGAAGAGTTGGGATTTGAACTCAAGTCTTCTAAATCAATAGCTCTTCCTGCTGTATCAAGCTTTAGTTTCCTCAGTTGTAAAACTGGGATAATAATTAGATTGGCCATACTTCTGGTACCTACTTATATTAAACGATCAGATCTAATGACAATGTATTTAAAGTCCTTTGTAAACCTTATATTGCAATAAAAATGTAGACAATCACTATGGCAATATGCAGAACAGAGACCTCTTCTATAATGTCTTTCTGATACTTTACCAGGGCCTGGATTACAGATGAGAACTTGAAGGGATTCCAGGGGTGATTGAGTAGGGAATCATAATGCTACGCAGATTTAAAGACAAAAGGGAACTCCAAAGTCAAGACCCAACTTTTCCATTTTACAGATTAGGAAACTAAGACCAAGAGAAGTTAAATGGCTTGTTCATAATCACACAGCTAGTAGGAGGCACGACTCAAACCCAACTCTTCTTAACTTCAAGTTCAGTGTTCTACTCGTTACACCACACTGTCTCTCTCACTTCTTCTCAAAGGCTGCACAGGTAAAGCACAAACTCTGGCAGATCCTTCTGAACTGGAAAAGCTTTGAGTATAGCCCAGTGACAGACCACGTATCCAGACCATACCATATGTAGAGCTTATATAAGTCATATTTTAAATTCCTCATGCCACAAGGCCAAGACAATTGTAACCAACCCAATTCATAAAGAGGAAACAACTCAAAGGCAGACTCACTGTGTATAATTTGTATAATTACATATGCAAGTTTTATTTGTAGTCATAAATGATAGGAATCTTTTGAAAAGGAACAAATTAAAGTGGAACAGTAGTGTGCATTCTATCTAATTTCTTATTTTTAATCTGCTGTCATCCTTAGCTAATATTTCCATTTTTCCTACTTAGCCCAGACAGACAGGCAGAGGATCATCATCACAAAGCATCCTCAAAGATAAAGAAAAACTCCTTCAAATATCAGATCAATTACCAGAAGAATATTCTGATGAGATGTCACTTGAATTGCATTATTATTCGAGAGAGGGTATTTGGGGCAGGCATTTGCAGGAGATAGGAAATGAATTGGAATTGCAGAAGATTAACACTGCAGGAAAACAAAAGCTTATGGACTTTGAAGCCCAGATGAACAGGAGAGAACTTAGATCATTCAAGTCTACGCACAGGCCGCCTGCCTCTAGAAGGAAATATATACAGGCTACCAACTCATTTACATATGTCCAATGTAAAGCAGAGTGGTTGGTACTTCACACCAACTCCAACATGGATGAAAAGCTAACCAGAGAAGATTAAAATGACAGCTAGCTTGTAAAGAAAAGAGTAAGGCCTTCGAGTTGATGGCTGAAATGCTTTGCTATCAGTCTGATGAAGAGAGTTCTAATGAAAAAGACTGAGCAGTACCATGGAGTCCAAGACTGTAAAGGATTTTGAGAAATGCCCTGCATCTGTTTGTAACTTAAAACCTGAAAGTAGGAAAGGTTTGAAAGTTAACATGGACACCCAACCTAGAACATCTGTTTCCCTAGAGGATCAAGTCAGCCTGTAGTCCAAAGAGCTAGGTTTGCATCCTAGATTTGTTCTTTACTTTCTTTGTGACCTAGGAAAAGTCATTTCACTCCACCTCCTTGGGCCTCAGTCTACTCATCGTAAAATGAGGGCGTTCAACCAGATAGGCTCTAAGGACACTTCTAACTCTAAATTGTTTTGCCTTTCTTCTCAGGCTTACAGGAATGGGAACTAGATCAGTCATCAGAAAAAAAAAAACAATTCTATTCCCATATCTCATTTCCCATAAGGTCTTAGGGAAAGCACTTACCTTCATTGAGTAGAAGTTTCTTCTTCTATACATTGGAAGGGTTCGATTAGATAATCCCTAAGAATGCTTCTCATTCTAAAATGCTGCAGCTCTATAACTAAAATTCTGAAGTGTCCAAAAGATAAGGCCCCAAAAGGTAATGGTGAGTGGCCTCATTTTTCTTCTTCCTCCTAGATCAATGGGTTCAAATGAGCTGTAAGGTAAGCCCAAGGCAATGCAAAGTCCAAGGCTTTAGGGAATATTCCTAGGACTATCAGGGTAGCTGGACTGTTTGGGAAATGAGCATGAGTTCATTGGGACAAGAGGATTCTAAGAAGTCTTATAATATGGGGCAATTTGCAAACTTGTTCTGACCTTATTGAGTCATAAGTCAATCCTTGGCCTTTTGGCCTTCTTTCTTCATGACTTCTCTGATATAATTTAACCCTTTCATGGTCTGTCACTTTCCCCTAACATTTTTTTATTGACTCCTACCTCTGAATCCTTTATTTATGATATATCACCATGTGAAAAGATCTCATCTACTCCCTTTAACTTTCAAAACCCTACCCATCCTTCAAGACCAAACCAAATTCTCATCTCTCCCCAACCAATCCACCCTACAAAGATCACATCCTCTACGGACCTCTTTTCCTCAATACGTTACCTTAATTTTGAATGAAAATCATGTGTTGCTTTTTATATTGTAATATGTCTTTTACCTCCATGTAGATCATTAGTGCCTCAGAGCAGGAATCAGGTCTTACAGTACCTAGGTTTCCTACTTAAAAGCTCCTAGAATACGGCCATGTAGATGGGAGAGATTCCTGCCAATGCTTCAAAAAATGCTGACATCTTATCCAATCACTCTGAAAAAAGTATAAGGTGAAAAGATTTTGATGATTTTACTGATACCAATTGGTAGATACTATTGGCTGGCACTAAAGGACTTTGAATTTCATTATGATACCGCAATCATATCCAAGCCCTAGTTTGGGTTATTAACATTTTAGGAATCATAGACTTCATTGGCAATCTGGTGAATCCTCTGTGCCTCTTCTCAAAATTATGTTCTTATGGGCATAAAATTACAAATAAGATCAATTAAATTGAAGTAGTTATTAATATTTTTCTTTAAAAATCAAGTTCATAAACATCAGATTAAGAGCTCCTGACCTAACCAAAAACCCATTTATCTCATGATAAATAGCATAATTCTGATGCAACAAAAGAATTCTATCAGTCTGCTAGTGTTTGTTTTAATGGCATTTCACCTGTATTTGATGCTCTATTGTCAAGGGAAAAAATGAGGGACTAAGTATATTTTATTTCTTTTTCCTAGTAAAACTCCAGCAAGATGGCTTAGGAGTGGGCTTAATGGATTAAGCATATGGCTTAACTAGACTTAAATACAACTAATGCTATTAAAATTCCCAAGAGCTACTGGTTCAAATGCTGACAGAGATTATTCCTGAGTAAATGATAGTAATTCATTTTATTATCCTAGGGATTTGAAGTGAAACCTCCAGAATCTGTGTCTATCCCTGTTGATTCCCTCCTTGTCCAAAGACTGAATTTAGTCTCTTTTTTAAGTTAGTTTGTAGGTTCCTTGTTTTCTCCAATTAAGTTCAATATTTTCTTCTGTTTTTTTTTTCTTTGCACAATTAAGAGAATTCTACCACAACAGCCTGTTTGTAAGCTCTGTGTGTGTGTGTGTGTGTGTGTGTGTGTGTGTGTGTATCTGGGGGTCAGGGTATTCTCCAACCCAAAGAGATTCACTGACCCATATTTACCATAGTATAAGGGACAAACTCCATTTTGCTTTTGGGGAAATAAATGTTATATTACTGTATTAACAAATCATAAGTCACCAAAGGACCTGAAGAATTAAGTAAACTATCCAGATTATTCAAAGAAAACAGTTAAACCTCTCAATGGCTTTTGCCTCAATCATCCGGATTCCTTAACAAAAGCCTTATTCTGGCATAAATAATTTCCTTGATACCCTTCTAGGTTGTTGAAATTATTGGAAAATATGCCTGTAACAAACTCAAGGCCAATGTTCAACAAAATTTTAATAGTTTCTGACTATAAAAAACTAAAGGAAACCCTTTCAATGCTCCCTCCTTGTCTTTTAAAGCTTTTAAGGGAAGAGATGCTTTGTATCACTGAAGAGTAACTGTAAGGGAAAAAAAAAAGTTAGATTCTCCTACAAGTTGAATAGAACTCCAAATTTTTTTGTAGATATGCATACTTTATATTACACTCAGCATAGTGAAAAAGACACCAAATTTGTAGTCAGAAGACTTTGAAGCAGAGCCTGACCACACACTAGTTTCATGACCTGGAGTAAGTTGGGGCCTCATTGGTAAAAAGAGTGGGTGGGCTAGAGGACCTTCAAGAGTACTTCTAGCCTCCGAGACCAATGAACTTAATTCAAAGAGATTCCTATACTACTACTTTAATAGCATCAATTTCCTATAGGTGGATAGCTGAACTATGTAGGAATGTATCAGGAAATTAAGGAAACATTGTCTGGTATGATCAAAATAACTATTGTTGGGGGCAGCTAGGTGGCGCAGTCAGTAGAGCACCGGCCCTGGAGTCAGGAGGACCTGAGTTCAAATCCGGCCTCAGACACTTGACACATGTACTAGCTGTGTGACCTTGGGCAAGTCACTTAACCCCAACTGCCCTGACCAAAAAAAAAAAAAAAAACCAAAAAAAAAAAAACTATTGTTTATATCATTTGAATAATGACAGTATAACATGTGAGTAGAGATCAAGAAGCAAAAAGATATCTGAGACAGAGTGTTGAACTGTAGTTAGAAGGACCTAGCTTCAAAGTCCATTTCAGACATGTCATAGCTTTGTGACCCTGGGCAAGTCAAGGGTCTTAAGAGCTATCTAAAGTCCCTTCCAAATTTAAGGCAATGATCCTATGAATGCTAGAATTGGAAGAAGCTTTAAAGTATATCTAATTAAACAACCTCATTTTTCAGATGGGAAAAGGAGGCCAAGTAAGGAGAAGTGATTGCCTAAGGTAACATAGTTACTGAGAGAACCAAGATGAAAAGTCAGGTGGCTTGACCTTTGTCCCCCCAGTTTTAAGGCCTACATACCAAAGTGCCTTTATTATTTGTATTTACACATTGTGAAAAAAATAAGACTTTTGGAGACCTCAAGTTTCACACTTGCAGTCTCAGAATGAAAAAGATGCGATGAGGAAATCCTTTCATCTTATATACCAGTAAAACCCAGTCTCCTAAAATAGGTCTTTAAATCTCCCCTATAGGAATATCTTTCCATAATTCCATTGTGCATTATCTTCAGATGCATAACCCTGAAAAGATGACAGTGACCCAAAAAGCAAAACAAACACAAAACATTCGCTTATATCTGACACCTGCTGTCTATTCAGAATGCTCCTATCTGATCAGAATTAATATGACAGATGGAGCCAAATGACTGGTACCTTGTTTGAATTCTGCTTGGTTCTGTAGGATCTGCTACTCTCTCCCACCCCTGGCTTCTCTCCTCATTTCCCCCTCCTTTTTACCCACTCCCCTTGTCCCTACCCAGCTTCAGAAGGAAAAAAAAGTCAGTTGAAGTTTCAGAGTTTCATACTTCATTTCTTCGCCTACCCCTCTCCCCCTCTCTTGATCTCTCCTACCCCCGTGACCTTATCCCCCTAGACTTCAGCATTTGAGACAAGCAAAAGCATGGAGACTTAGAAATCATTAAGGAGAAGAGGATAGAGAAGTCATTCTACTACTTTTTCAGGGGAAGTGTGTTAATTTAGCCATTTCTGATTCCTTGGTAAATCAAAACTTCTAGTTGCTTTGTAAACAGCAGCTCACCTCCAACATCCCCATTCACCCAGTATTGCTGCCCAAAGGATTTAAGCTCTGCCTTCAAAGTCAAAGCTCAAGGAAAAATGAAATAATTTCTTGTAGCCCCTGAGTCATATTTTTAATGGGTCTCTCTCCAGACAAGGACATGATGTCTGCAAAGATGAGTTACTGGCATTTCTTAAGAGAGAGAAAGAGAGAGAGAGTGAGAGTGAGAGAGAGAGGCAGAGAGAGACAGACAGAGACAGAAACAGAGAGACAGAGACAGAGATAGAGACAGAGAGACAGAGACAGAGACTTTTAAAAGAGTTTATGTAGATTGCCCGTTTTGAGAAGAGCCCTTCAAAATAGCAAAATTGTTTTAACTTTCTGCATATTTGCAAGGTGTGAGTAGGCTATTGTTCCTGGCAGTATAGTTTCTCATCAAATGTTCATGTAAGAGGAATTTTGATTGGCTGCTACAAAGTTATTTCTGAATAATCAGTATGATGGTCCCATTACATCTTTGCCTACCTCTTTTTTGCACCTTTAAAATTCCATTCTGCATTAGTCACTGGTGTGAGTGTGTGTCTTCTCTCTTGATATTGATGTCAGGAGTTGGGCGTTTTTTATTTTAGTTACTATTTTATGAGTGTGTCTCATCTTTCCTGACTTCTTGAAGGCAGAAAATTGTCCTTTTTATTTTTATATCTCCCCAAGAATTTAGCCCAAGATCCTTTCTGTGCATGATAGGCCCAATAACCATTCTTTGAACTGAAATGAATTTATATAAGTAGCAAGGTCTGTCTAACACCTATTGCCCAGAGTTGACATTGTGTGGCTCAAAGGAAAGCAAAATTGAAATTTCTTTCCCCTTTTCTCTCCACCCTTTTCCAAGACTTTATTTCTTGCCAGGACAGAGAGCAAGAGGTTGAGCCAAGAAGCTTGGCCACTGATCTCCTCAGAGAAAGGAGGTAACTGGCTAGAATTTATCTACCTAGACAGATTCTAGATAGGATTTTATCTATCTGCTCCCTTAAACACTGTTAGTCTAGGGGATATGATTTCCAGGATGGAGATAACTTCTGATCAATTTTTCATTGATTGGGGGAAAAGAGGACTCCAAACTCTATATTCAAGGCTTTACCCCTTACCCAACAAATATCACTTCCATAATGAACAAAGGAAATAGCAAAGAAACCCATTTATCCAGGTAGATAGTGAAACAGAAATCAGAGAAAGTATATATAACAGAATATATAATGGAAAACACAGATGGAAGGATCTCTCTTGTTGGGAGCAAGTTAACTCAGGTTAATCAAATGAGTCCCAGATCTTACACAAGGGGAAATTCCCCCAAGTCTCTAGTGTAACAAGCTGGGGATAGAGCTAATAGAGGCTGATAGCTCCTCTCCTGTTGGCTTCGTCTCAGTCTTTTTCTTCAGTAACCTGAAGTGGGGATAGCATCTACTATCTTCTCTCTCCAAGCTGGAAGCTTAAAGTGACCAAAACAAATACAGAGTCCAAAGAGACTGAAGAAGCCAGGAAAAAAAAAACTGAAAAGATTTGAAGAGCCTGGTACTTTTGCCAACTCTACCCTTCCCCTCACACAGGTACAGGGCATTGACCTCTAACACCAATGAGGAGAAAGTACCATACTTACTGGCTTTGGATAAAGCTATGGATAAAAATATCAGTATCTGCATCTATATATACCTCTATAAATAAAAAGGAAGAGCTGAGGGAAAAGACCCGTAGAATTCCAAATATCATTGTCCTTCCTAAATCAAGCTGGAGTTTCACCACCAGTTTGAAGCACAAAAAGCTCCAGAATTGACTAATCATTAGAAACTGTTAATATCTCTAATTCTAGAAAAGTTTCCCTTTCCAGCTTGTCTCTGTCCTATCTAATTTCCTATCTAAACCCTTATGTGAGGAGAGCAACAAGGGGAAAACGTATAAATCTCTCCTTTAGATGAATTGAAGGGGCTCAAATACTAAGTTGACATTTCAAAGTTTCCTTTATTGCTGACTGTCAAGGATATAATCGATTTTACATGCTCATTGACAACCAATTTTAGGGGGTGGGGGAAATTTGAAATTTAGCTTGCTGGGAAAAGTAGTCCCTGTTTGACCTTTAGACAGCCATTGCCATTCTGTGGATACAATGGGTTAATTCAGCTTGTGAATCTGAACTCGGTCCATTGTGGTTGAATTTGCTCATGGCCGTAAGTGCCCAAAGGGGCACTAGAATATAACTTTCTGTCAATATTTGAGGAACAAGAAGACAGGGTATCAAGAGACCTGGGATATGCCATTAACTTTCCTGATGACCCTGAGAAAGACATATCACTTTTGGGTTTCAGTTTCATTTACAAAGTCAGAAGAATGTTAGTTTAAAGATTGTAGATTGAGAGCTGGAAGAGAAATCAAAAGTCATATAATCCAATCTCCTTCTACTTTATACAAGAAAAAAGAACACCCACGAAGGTTAAATTACTGCTTCATAGCATGACAGGTTGAACTGGAACCCAGGTTCTGTGAACTGGGAGTTAATGCTCTTTCCTCTACAACACACACAGAGATTAGGTTGGATGATTTCTGAGATTCCCCTACAAATCTAAGGATCCATGAGACCACAAAAAAATTGTACATATCTATACCTATGGTAGCTCAGGCTGAAGAGGAATTTTTTTCAGTCATCTAGAGAGCTGTAAGGTGAAAAAAATGGTATCATTTTACACGTTAACACTAAAAACAAGATTTGACAAGTAATCATAGACTGTTAAACTATAACCGTCAGAGGGGAGACAGGCAGTATGTTTTATAGGGGAGTTATTTAAAGACCTCCTGACAAAGATGCCCTACAAGAGTTACAAATACTGAAGATTGAAGTCTATGATATTCTTAGAAAGCAGTTACTTTAAAAAAATTGAAATTTTTTCTCATTTTTCAAGCTATGTAGATTAGGAGGAAATATGATCATAAATGACAGAGAAAAGATAAACAATTTTGTTCACATTTACCCCCATCTCCTGACTTTTTCCTCTTAAGATATAAAAGGAGGGAGAGAGGAAGAGATGCTGAAAAGCCCCTTTTTCAATTACAGTCTATATCAAGAACTCTGCTCCCATTTAATTGCAATAATGTTCCTTGACTCTAATGTATCAGACACAGCAGGGTAAGAAGATTTAGAGTTAATAACTCTTGATTCAATCCTCAGTCCTATTCTTTTCTCCCCAAAGAAAATCATTTTGTTCTGTATCTTCTGGGAGGCAGACTTCCAACTCCACCATTACTTATCCATGTGTCCCTCTAGCCTAGAATGTGATGTTTACTTCAATAATATTTTGATGTCCTTTCTACTTCATCATAGCCAGTTCTCACATCACAAATGTTTGGGACAATTATTTATTAAGTCACCCAACTGCCCCTCCAAATCAATAATTTCCTAGTGAAAGTATGTCAATATTCATTATCCAAGCTCAGCAGGAACCTATTTTTTTCATTGATACCTTCAATGATCTACCTTAACACATATAAAACTTCACTAAAAAATAGGTAGAGTAATTAACATATTTTATTGATTAGATAAGGATAAATAAAAAAGCAAGGTCCTCCTTATATTTTATCATCAATCAACATCCCCAGAGATCAACACATGAAGAACTGACTATTTATGGACCTCCAAACTTCTCCTACCATAGACTCTTCCCACCTCTGGAATAAATTAAGTGAACATCTTTGAATTTTTATTGGCTTGGTTTCCTTCCTTATTTAAATTCCAAAGCCAATGCTCTACTAATGTCCTAAAAGAAAAATAGCAGTGGTTCTAGTCCCAACTCTGCTATAACCAACTTTGTGACCTTTATCAGTCAATCAATCAATTAACAAGATGCAAGTCACAGTACTAAGTTCTAAAGCTACAAATACAATAACAAATAACCCCTATTTATATGGGCCATACATTTTAATGGGGAAGGCAAATACATGTACATGTATATACATCATGACTATAAAAATGAATACTGCAACAGCAACCATACTGGAATACCCAGGATGGCTGCTAGCAGATGTTCTTAGATGTGCTTTACTAGGAAAGATAGTTGTTTCAGGGGTCAACAATCTTCTTTAATTACATAAAATACTAACAGAGAAAATACAGAGAAGAGAAATAAAGACCAACAGACAGAATTCTACTGCCTGAATCAAAACAACACTGCTATATATACTTTACATTCACCACTAGATCAAGAGAGCCTTTACCTCTCAGCAGTTGCAGAACTTTGAACATACAGTCACTCAGAGTCTTGACCAGGGAATCACAAGATCCTTCTTGTAAGCAAGCCCCCAAAACAAAAGCTCACCTCTCAGAATATATACTCTTTCAGCTAATAGGCTCAGAGCCAGAGGGCAGCACAACTCTCCTGACTCAGTACCTAATTAGAAATTAGCAAAAGTTGTGTAAGCCTTCCTTCAAGAAAGCAAGCTTCCTTTAATGGGCTCCACATGAGGCCTATTGATTGATGGGGAAGACCTTATTCCCTATTAACCTTACAAATACATATGAGATAGTTACACACCAAATAGTTTGGGAGAGAGTGAATTATTAGTTGTTGGATTGGAAAGGGCTGTTTTGAAGAAAGAGAGGGGCTCTACAAGGGAGAAATGAGGAAAGTTGGTATATTCCAACCATGGAAAAGAGCAATGCTAAGACACAGAGATAGGATATGGCATGCCACGTGTGAAGAACAGAGAAAAGGCAGTTTGCCTGGATCACAGTGTTCAGAAGGGGGAATAAAGTCCAGCAAAATCGAAAAGATAGGTTAGGGTCAAGTTCTGAAGAGTTTCTAAAGTTAATGAAAGGAATTTACAGTTTATCCTGGAGGCAAAAGGGAGCCATAGGGCCCTGATTCATCCAGCTATAAAGTGATTGGACTAGAAACCTTTAAGGTCCCTTCTGGCATTGACATTCTATGATTCAATGTATCCAGATCAATATCTTTCTTCTTTTCTTTCAGAAAATTACTCACACAGCCAGCTTCAAGTCACTCAAAAAACTCTTACTGTGACCCTCTCTGTCCTTTCAATCTCTTTAAGAAGTTGGAAGAGCTCACAGGACTTCAATCTGGTTCTATTCAATAAACATTATTAAGTGCCAACTATGTTATAAGTCCTGTGTTTAGTATCAAAGATTCAAAAAATTAAAAATATAGCAGCATAAGTCCTACTCTCAAGAAAGTTTACAATCCAGTAAGGGAATAAAACAGTGTGGAGTAGGAGATAGAGAGCTAACATCACTCAAAAAGACTTAGATTCAAGCCCTGCCTCTCACTTCTATTGGCTGTGTGACCCTGGTAAAGTTACTTAATCTGTCGGGGCTCTAGGTAGCTTTCTAACACTGTATATTAAAGTCAAATCTCCTCTGTATTGGTAGAAACAAATTTTGTCTTGGAGAATTTCCCATATTAATGAAACACCACCCCTTTTAAAAGGAAACAACAATAATGATTTATGTACAAAAACCGTAAGGCCAATTAGAGTATGGTCAGAACATGAGTGATCAAGCAAACAAAGATAAGCGACGAGAGAGGAAGAAATACATTTTTGATGTACAGATCAAGAAAGGTTTCATGAAGAACTTGGTACCCAAGGTGAATCTTGAAGGAATTCAGGATTTCTCTAGGCAGAGAAGAGGAAAGAGTCTATTTTAGCCATGAGGTATGATGGTCTATGTAAAGACATGGGAATGATATGGAGCAGGACAAGAGTGGAGCAATTCCATTTGGCTGAAAAATAGAGTATTCTTTGGGGAATAGTTTAAGGCTGGCAAGATAAGTAGAATCCAGATTACAGAGGCACCATGAATGCCAAGTAAAGAATTTACAACTTAGCCAATTTCTACCAAAGATCTTTGAGTGGGGGAATGATGGGTTCAGACTTATTTCATTGACAATGCTATGACACAATTCCACAAAATTTAGAGTAACCAGGAAGCAATTTCTGTTACTAGAAGAACCACCAACAGATTAAAATGTATGCCAAAACCTTTTGAATGGATTTGGCATGATTAAAAAAAAACAATGCAATTACAAAGAACATTTGTTATTTCACTCTTCTTCTACAGAGAACTTGCTTCTATCCCTTCTGGGTGCTAGCAATACTAGGCAGCATCTCTAAATCAAACCATTCTAATACTACTCGCAACTCATGTTCAAACTACTTATCCATTTAAAGCCTTAAATCCTGATATAGCCCAACATCTTAATACATATGCATGTTTCTATTTAAAAAAAGACCATCTCTCCTCTGCTTTAAAATAATAAAGTAATGGTCATGAAAGAGCAATGAAACATGAACATTTCCATAGATTCACGGAATGTCAGTACTAAAAATGATGTTAAAGATCATTTCATCCAATCCTCTTATTTTTCAGATGAGGAAAATGAGGCAGAGATGAGAGGTGCAAAGCCATCTTGTGAGTCAGCACCAGAGTCAGGCCCATTGTAAATGGAGAAGAGGTTTTAGAATGTAGGTAATACATAAAGTTAGCCACATGGTCCATGGGAACCTGCTCCTGATTTTCTTATCTAAAAGTAGCACTAAGGATTGATTGGTGGGAAAGTACAGCTTTGCTGCGGCGGTTCACTTTGCTTTTTGTATTGTTGTTGTCTTTCCTTGGAATGGGTCCCTAACACACTGATCACCTTAGGAACTCAATTATTCAGTGATACTATAGAAAATTTAAAAAAAACACCAAGTTTATGACAGTAGATACCACTATTTCCAAGATAAGATTTTTAAGCAAAATTCTATCCTTCTTCCCTCCCTTCCTTGCTTCTACTCCTACATACTTAATAAGCATCTATGATATTCAAGATGACTATGCTAGACTCTGTGGGTGTACACATAGATGAATAACAGCCCCTGCCATAAAGAAACTTACAGTTTTCTATGTCAATAAGATAGGTACCAATAAATATAATATTGGCAGAATAAATCCAAGTTCCGTGGCAGAGGTAGAAACGTGCTATTGGGATTTAGAGGGCAGAGTTCACATCCCATTGAAAGAATTAGAAGCTCATAGAATATAGATTTGGAAATGACCTCACAGAGAAGGAGACATGGAAGAGGTACTAGATATCCATAAGATCAAAGGTTTAGCAATAGGAGGGACCTTAGGGGTCATCTACTCCAACCCCTTCCATTTACAAGTCAGGAAACCAAGAGCCAGAATGGATAAATGACTAATATCTCCTTGGCAACCTGAGGCTAGGAATTAAACCCATGTCATCCAACTTAAATCTAAGATGTTTTCCACTACCTCTGTTGCAAATACCCCCTGCTTGCTATGTGCTTAATAAATGCTTGCTGTCTCTACTCAAATGGATCTATGTAATTATTGTTATGGACATTACCCCCAATGATACATATGAGAAACATTAAATAGCTTTAAAATACTACCAGTGAGTTTAAAATACTTAAAGTTGAATCCCCCAAATATTATACATTTGCAATCTAATCTAATAAGCTTCTATAGAGCACCTACTATATACATGATCCAAACTAGGCATTACAGGGGATTGAGAGATAAGTTAGACATGGTCCTTTTATCTTACTTTATGTTTATAAAATAAAGGAAATGCATGTTATCAAATAAATATAATACTAATATTTGTGTGAAAATGTGTGAAATGTGAAAAAAGTGAAAATGCTTTAAAAATTTACAAAAGAAAGCATATCTGACCACAAATCATCAGGGAGGACTTCGTGTAGAAAACAGCATGTGACCTAAAGGACAGGTCAGATGTGAACATGTGGGAGGAAGGTATAAGACATAAGCAAGAAACAGAGGAGAGCAGTTTGTCAAGAGTCTATAGGTTGTTGTGTAACAAATGATTTGGTCAAACTGTGAAACTTTTAAATGAATTGCTTAAATTTCAGTGACTGAGATTACAACCAACATAACACAATAGAAAAATTATTAAGCTGTATATACTACATGGATGGGGGGAGTATTATTTTTTATTAGGAGAACTTTATTTTTTTCTTTTTTTATATTTATTTTTAGTTTTCAACATTCATTTCCACAAGATTTTGAGTTAAAATTTTTCTCTCCATCTCTACCCTCCCCCAACCCCAAGATGGCATGTGTTCTGATTTCCCCTTTCCCTAGTCTGCCCTCCCTTCTATCACCCCACTCCCCCACTTATCCCCTTTTCCCTTACTTTCTTGTAGGGCAAGATAGATTTCTATACCCCATTGCCCATCTTATGTCCCAGTTGCATGTAAAAAACAATTTTTAACATTGGTTTTTAGAACTTTGAGTTCTAAATTATCTCCCTTCTTCCCTCCGCACCTACCCTCCTTGAGAAGGCAAGCAATTCAATATAGGTTATACATGTACTGTTATGCAAAATACTTCCATAATAGTCATGCTTTGAAAGACTAACTATATTTCAGTGCATCCTATCCTGTCCCCCTTTATTCAGTTTTCTCCTTTGACCCTGTCCCTTTTCAAAAGTGTTTGCTTTTGATTGCCTCCTCCCCCAATCTGCCCTCCCTTCTATCATCCTTCCCTCTTATCCCCTTCCCCCCTACTTTCCTATAGGGAAGATACCCAATTGAGTATGTATGTTATTTCCTCCTTAAGCTAAATCCTATGAGAGCAAGATTCACTTATTCCCTTTCATCTACCACCTCTTCCCTTCCATTATAACAGCTTTTACTTGCCACTTTTATGTGAGATAATTTACCCCTTTTTATCTCTCCCTTTCTCCTACTCCCAATATATTCCCCTCTCTCCCCTTTTGTTTTTTTTTTACATATCATCCCTTAATATTCAAATTTACAATTTACCCTGTGCCCTCTGACTATATATATATATATATACATATATATATATATATATATATATATAATGCTCAGTTTTTCTGGGTAGGTGATTCTTCATGTTAATCCTAGCTCCTTTGATCTCTGGAATATCATATTCCAAGCCCTTCCATCCCTTAATGTAGAAGCTGCAAGATCTTGTGTTATCCTGGTTGTATTTCCACAATACTCAAATTGTTTCTTTCTGGTTGCTTGCAATATTTTCTCCTTGACCTGGTGACTCTGGGATTTGGCTACAATGTTCCTAGGAGTTTTCTTTTGGGGATCTTTTTCAAGAGGCAATCAGTGGATTCTTTCAATTTCTATTTTACCCTCTGGTTCTAGAATATCAGGGCAGTTTTCCTTGATAATTTCTTGAAACATGATGTCTAGGCTCTTTTTTTGATCATGGCTTTGAGGTAGTACAATAATTTTTAAATTATCTCTCCTGGATCTATTTTCCAGGTCAGTGGTTTTTCCAATGAGATATTTCACATTGTCTTCCATTTTTTCATTCTTTAGGTTCTGTTTCACAATTACTTGATTTATTATAAAGTCACTAGCTGCCACTTGCTCCATTCTAATTTTTAAGTCTACATTTCCTTCAGGGATCTTTTGGACCTCCTTTTCCACTTGACTAATTCTGCCTTTTAAGGCATTCTTCTCCTCATTGGATTTGTGGAGCTCTTTTGCCCTTTTGGATTAGTCTATTTTTTAAGGTGTTATTTTCTTCAGTATTTTTTGCGTCTCCTTTAGCAAGCTGTTGACTCGTTTTTCATGATTTTCTTGCATCACTCTCATTTCTCTTCCCAATTTTTCCTCTACTTCTCTTACTTGATTTTCAAAATCCTTTTTGAGCTCTTCCATGGCCAAGAGCCAATTCATATTTTTCTTGGATACTTTTGATGTAGGCTCTTTGACTTTGTTGACTTCTTCTGACTGTATGTTTTAATCTTCTTTTGTCACCAAAGAAAGATTCTACAGTCTGAGTCCTTTTTAGCTACCTGCTCATTTTCCCAACCAATTACTTAACTTTTTAGCTCTTTGTCAGCTTGTAGAATATAGAGTGCTTTATCCCAAGCTTGAGTGGTTTTGCGTTGCTGTTTTCAGAACTACTTCTATTCTAAGGTGGTATGATACTCCTCTCCTGGCCTGTGCTCTTGTTTGTGAGTGCAAATACTCCTTTCTGCCATGTAACTACCAGGAGGACTCCCTTTCCACAACCACCACAAGCTCTGTTACACCAGAGTTCCTCCTCCCCCAAGGACTGCCAACCAGGACTGTGACCTAGACTCAAGCAGGGCAAAGCAGGAGAACTTTGCCTCAGCAACAGCAAAGAGATTCCTGCATTCCTGTTCTAATCAGTTGCCTGATTCCCCCCACTGTCTGTGGGCATGGATCTCAGGAAGCAGCTACAACAACTGTGGCCATGGGGCTGTGGCTGGATGGCATACTTCCTTTACCCAGGTCCAATAGTTTTCCCACTGTCCTGCTAAGTTGTGTTTGGAGTTTGCAGGTTGAGAAGTCTGGAAATTGCCGCAGCTCAGTGTTTCAGGGCAATGAAGCCTACTCTGCCTGACCTACTCAGACCTGGTCTCTTGTGGCGAGGCCCATGATGGGCTGTGCTGCACTCCTAGCATGGTGCAATAGATCCTTCCCAGCGACCATCCAGGCCATCTTGGGCTGGAGACTTATTTTACTCTGTCATTTCATGAGTTCTGTAGCTCTGTAACTTGTTTAGAGTCATCTTTTACAGGTGTTTGGAAGGATAAAGGGGCGAGCTAAAGGGAGTCCCTGTTTCCATGCTGCCATCTTGGCTATGCCCCCTCAGGAGAACTTTATCGGAGGGAAACAAATGAATTATAGCATGGAAACAGCTGAGGTATTTTGTCAGCATCCAGGTTGGCAGCCATAAAGGACTCTCAAAACTTTTCCTTTCAGTTGATGGTGAAGAAATATACCGAAGAAATATACAGTTTGTTGATGCTTAGTAACACATTCCTCAAAAGTTTCGGAATAACGAGGTGTCAGGGCAAGGCTAAAATGCAATATCAAGACTTATTAGAAAAAAATGATGATCAAATAACTTCAAACATCTACAAATCTATCCCTTCATATACCAGACAAGACTGGTGAAGGCAAGAATAGCCATTGGCAACTTAGCCTCCAATTCACTGCCTCATTAACATAATGAAGAAATTAGTGCAGTACAAGTTTCTGTGTCCTACAAGACTTCCCTGTGATCTAAAACTTATCCAGTAGTACATTGGACTGAGAATAGGTTATATTTTTTCCCACAAATCTAACTTACAAACCGTGAGTGTGGACTATTTTGGCAGTATTTTTAAAAATATGCTTACTTTTTTCTCTTTTTCAAAGAAATCTAATTTTATTGTGGTGGTCTGTATTTAAAGTATCTATACTAGTAAACTGTGGCAATGTGATACAGTTGGAAGAACACTAGACTGGAAGTCAGGAGAGCTGGGTTCTAGTCCTGGCTTTGTTAACAACTTCAAGGTACCTTTCATCTCTTTAGACATCAGTGTCCTAATCTACAAAAGAAAAGACTGGATCAAGTCCTCTCATATTTCACTTCCAACCTTATAATTCTGTGAACCTTCCACAATCATTGAAAATCTAATGTGTTTCTATTATATAAATAGCCCTGAAACAGTGTGGTATAGTAGAAGGAAGGGAATACACATTTGTTAGTTTCCTACTATGTTCCAGGCTAAGCTCTAAGCTCTTTTTTTTACAAGTATTATCTCATTTGATCATCAGAACAATCCTGAGAGGTAAGTGCTATTATTATCCTTATTTTCCAGTTCAGGAAACTGAGTCAGAGAGAGGTCAAATGACTTGCCCAGGGTCACCCAGCTAGTAAGCATCTGGGGGGGGGGCAGATTTTAACTTAGGTCTTTCTGACTCTAGACCTATTGCTCTACCTAGCTGCCTCTGTGCATCAATCTGTACTGAATAGTTAATTCTGTAGTTAGGTCAGTTGCTGCCTAGGTGGATACACTATATAAAGCCCTGATACTAGAGTCAGGAAGACATGAGTTTAAATCCTGTCTCATACATGTAGTAGTAGCTGTGTAATTATGGGAAAGTCACTCATACTCTCTCAGCCTCAATTTTTCAGTCTGTAAAATGGGGATAATAGACTCTAGCTTACAGGTTGTTGTGAGGACAAATAGAAAAATATACACAAAGCACTTTGCAAACTTGGATGTGTTTTGTAAATACTAGTTATTATTGTTATTACTCTTAATTATAAGTAGTATTATTGAAGGAAATAGGGTTTGGTTGGAGAAGAGAAGGGAAAGATGAGATCTGTCTTAAAAGGATTTGAAGTATTCTTATTAGGCTTGTTCTGTGTAGCTTAAGGGAGCAGAACTTGCAAAGCTGCAAAGAGGAAAATTTAAGCTCAATATTAGGAAAAACTCCCTAATAATTCAAGCTCTCCCAAAGTGGAATAGATTGTGCTGAGATGAGGTGGATACACCCTCCTTCAAAATTTTAAGCTGGAGAGTAGATAACTAATTGTTAGGCAAGTTACTAACCATCTGTGGATCTCAGTATCATCTATTAAAAAGGCAGGCACAGGGGGTGGATAAGCTTTTGAAGGACCTTTTTAGGTCATAAATATTATGAAACCTGTTGTTCTTTCTTTGTTTGTGCTCGTCTCTCTCCCCCATCCTTCCCCCCACCCCCTGCACACACACAAACACTGACTAGGCAGGATTTTAGAGGGAGGCAGAGCTAGAATCCTTCTGCCATCTGATCTACCTGGGACATGAAAAGAATTATGAAGGAGGAATGATCTTCTTACCTTCTCTAAGGGTCCAGCTACAATTCTTACTTTCCTATCCTCTTCTCCAAAT